>NC_041382.1:610090175-610110505 GCF_002162155.2 Triticum dicoccoides | reverse complement strand
GGATGAGGAGGGGGTGGTGGTTGACCCCGCCCATGTGTCTTACTTGGATGAGGAGGGGATGGCGGTTGACCCCATCACCAGGTTTGAGGTGGTTGACGACGCCGCTGGGGTGACAACATCCGCCTTCTCTCGACGTATGAGGAGGCGGAGCACCAAGCAGCCGAACGCATCGATGTCGACGTCATGTTCATCGTGAACCTTAAGATCATCGCTGAGAACCATGCGATCCTCGCGTCGTTGGTGAGCACATAATTGAGTGTGAGCGCCACAAGATCATGTGTCTCAACGCCGAGCATGCAGATATGTTTGAGGACCTCGAACGTGAAGCCAAGGACGAGTAGGCCAGTGGGTTTACCTCGGTGGATATGGCCCACCGTCAATGACCATGCTTCTGGCCCCTTCGCCGAGGGGGTGATCGACATCTCCTCCGCCGAGGAGTAGAGCTATTTATCTAGTATGTAGTGATGATTTACCTTATTTAATGTTGATGTAGTGGAATGGTAATGTATTAGATAATGGACTATTTAATGATGCTATGTTTGATGTTGGTGTGGTACCGTTGTTTAATTATGCAACGATGTAGTTTCAATTTGTGTGAAAACAAATTATTTGGGAAATGGGCTAGAAAGGGCAAATGTTGAATTTCCCCCCAAAAGGGAAATCAATGGGGAACTAATATATTGGCCTATGTTTCGGACTATTCAAGTTCCTCACCATGTCAAAAAAATTTACGTTCAAAATTCAACAAAATCATGTAGAATTAGCTAAGTCAGCTTTAATCATGACATCTATGCATAGACAAGTCACGTCTAATCAGCACTCAAGCAGCACTTCAACAGTCGTTAAATATCTTAGGCATTTCATGCGTGAAACCAACAACCACATACGTGAAAACCCTGCCAAATAGCTCACCTACCTGCTTTCTCAGAGCAGCTACCTACCTAGTACGTGTGAAAAGTTAGAGCTCAAATCAACGTTCCGCATAAACACTTGTCTTACACTGACTAGCCATGAGCTCTACATACAGGCCAGGATATGTCAAAGCACGTGAAAGGCGCAACGAGCAAATTATGCTCACGCATCCTCGACCGACAAAAGTATGCATTCCGCACTAATAGCAGCTCCAAGAGGCTGACCCAAACGGATGATGATTTTATCCGTTTTTTATTCGTTTGAGTCGGTCAGGCGGATACGAACATCCGCTTTTGTATTTGGATTGGCGCATGCGCGCAACGCTGGCCCGACCTATTTTAACGGCGCGATAAAAAAACATGCATATTTAAAATAGAAACAATGTTAATTAAACATTAAAACCGGTCATGAAGGCCGGCGAGAGTCCACGTGTTCACATTTGCATTAAAGAAAATTAAAAACAACCTAAACTATGAGGCGGCGCGCTGCCCTAGGCATCGTCGTCGTCATCCTCGGGGTCCGTGAGGTCGATGAGCGTCGGCGCAGGGCCGGCCCAGGGGAACGGCGTGTTCCAGAGGGCGTTCATGTCGGGCGCGGGCTGTGCCGCCGTGGGGGGCTGTGCAGCCGCCTGAGCCGCCGTGGCCTGGCGCGCCTCCTCCTCGGCTTTGCGCCGCTCGTCCTCGGCGTCGTGCTCGAGCATCTCGAGGTACTCGCCGTGGCGGTGCTCCTCGGCCAGCCGTCGCTGGTGCCACTGTTCGAGGTACGCCGCCTCCTGCGCCGACATCGCCCCCAACCAGACGTGCGACAGGGTAGCGTCGGGGTACAGGAGAGGCACGCGATGCTGCCAGTGCCACTCCGCCCGGTGCACTGGCACGTTGACGGGCTGCCTCGACCGACGAGCTGGCGCCGACGGAGGCGGGAGGAACTCTGCGGGAAAAGGAATTGCGGGGGACTTACCCTTGGCCTTGCTGCTGCCGGCGCCGGAGTAGAGGCCCATCTGGTTTTATTGGGGTGGCTAGGGTTTGCCGGCGACAGGGGAGCAGAGTGTGGCTAGATGGGGATGGGGGCTGGCTGAAAACGGACGAGGACGGTCCCACCGCACAGTCGGCTTAAAAAAGGACGACCGTCGTCGCTGACGCGTGTGCCTGAGGTCATAAATTAAGCTGACCAGGTAGGCTATGGGCAGTTGGACGACCGTCAGGTGAAGACGCGGCAAACAACGAGAAGGTGTGCGTTACGTGTCCGCGTCGACACATTTTGTAGTGCAAATTTGAGCAGCAAATGCGTCGACGCGGACGGAAAACAGACTCAATTTGAGTTTGGGTCGATGCATTGGGCCTTTTTTTTTGTTCGCGCCGCGGGCGAATGGGTCATTTTATTGGAGTTGCTATAAGCGACCGGACCACGGCGACTCGTGCGCTGAACAATTCTCATATCGTACTCCCATTTTCTTGCTTCGCCACCGGCGACCAAACCACGATGAATTCTTCACATCGTGAAGCCGTAAACTCGACCCACCACTCCTATATATCTGGATGTTCGTACGCTCATAGATGCACACACTAGACGATCGACTACGATCCAGCGTCCGCCATTTTCCAACGGCCATGGCTAACTAAGCGGCAGGCTTAAACCGGTAATCTAGACTAGCGCTACTAGCTACTATGGCCGCCACGTCCCTGGCATTCGTGGCGCGCCGCGGCGAGCCGGAGCTGGTCGCGCCGGCCGGGCCGACGCCGCGCGAGCTCAAGCGGCTCTCGGACCTCGACGACCAGGAGAGCCTCCGGTTCTATCGCTCCGTCATATACTTCTACCGGGGCCGCCCCTCGCGGCCGCGAGCCGACCCGGCCAGGATCATACGTCACGGCCTGGCCGCGGCGCTCGTGCACTACTACCCCATCGCCGGGCGGCTCCGCGAGCTGCCCGGCAGGAAGCTCGCTGTGGACTGCACCGGCGAGGGGGTGTGTTTCGTCGAGGCCGATGCGGACGTCGCGCTGGACGAGTTCGGCGACACGCTGTGCCCGCCGGTCCCTTGCGCCGGCCAGCTCCTGTGCTTGCCGGAGAGCAACTCCGCCGTCGTTGTCGACCGTCCACTGCTCTACGTTCAAGTAAGTCATGGGTGCATCCCAGACTAGGGTTGAAGAATTTGTGGTGCATCCTTAATTATCATTAATTTATCTGCAATTTGTACTACTAAGTACGTGAGACTGACATGCACCATGCACGATGGCATGAAGGTGACGAGGTTGAGGTGCGGAGGCTTCGTGTTCGGCATCCAGGTGTGCCATAACCTCGTGGACGCGCCGGGCGTCACGCAGCTCCTGCAGGCCGTCGGCGAGCTGGCGGGCGGCATGGAGGCACCAAGGGTGCGGCCTGTGTGGGCGAGGGAACTGCTCGACGCGCGCGACCCCCCATGCCCCACCTACCAGCACCCCGAGTACGAGCTCGCGGCCGACGCGGCCAACGACAGGCTCCGTCCGGGCGCCGAGCTCGTGCACCGGGCGTTCCTCTTCGGCCCCGAGGAGCTGTCCTCGCTGAGGGACCAGCTACCGCCGCGGATGAGAACGCGGTGCTCCCGGTTCCTGCTCCTGTCGGCGTTCGCGTGGCGCTGCCGGACCGCGGCGCTCGGCTACGCGCCCGGCGACGAGGTGCGGTTCATGTTCGTGGTGAACGCCCGCGGGAAGCGCGGCCGGCCGCTCCCCGAGGGGTTCTACGGGAACGCGCTCACCTTCGGCGTGGCGCGGACGACGGCCGGCGAGCTCTGCTCGGGGCCGCTGGGCCGCGCCGTGGAGCTGATCGTGGCCGCGAAGGCGCGGGTCGCCGCCGACGACTACGCGCAGTCGGTGGCCGACGCGCTGGTGCTGCGCGGGCGGCCGCGGTTCACGACGGCGCGGACGTATCTCGTGACGGATCTCACCAAGTCGAACCTGCACGAGGTGGACCTCGGGTGGGGCCTGCCGGTGTACGGTGGACCGGCCACGACGACGCTTGCCACGTTCCACATTCCTGCGGCCGGCGGGACGATCACCGTGCCGATGTGCCTGCCGCCGCGCGCCATGGAGAGGTTCGCGGCCAATGTGCGCGCGGGGCTCTCGGGGGCTTCTAGTGGCGTGGAGTCGGCCATACTGTCCAGGATGTAGGCATGTAGCCTGAAAGCACAACTCCTAACATAATCACTTTTCCTTGCGGGACATCTCAAACATAAATTTGAATCCAAATAAGCATATGTAACATGCTTTGACTTTCTAAAAAGTGTAGTTGGTTTTAGGGAATACTATTGTCACTTATAGAGCATCTAAGAGCAGGAACACTACCTTCAGGCAATATGAATATACAATATGTTCTCAATTTTCTAAGGAACAAATGTATAATATTTTTCAAAGGGAGAATAGTACTTTCATGTTATTATATAGGGGGTACTCTTTTTTCTTTTCCACCGGAAACTGTAGGAATTCCGTCCCACGGTAAATTTTTATATATCTACCTTCAGCTATTATTAATATCTAATATGTTCTTTTTTATGGCACATCGATCTATAGTATATTACACTAGCAAAAAGACCCGTGCGTTGCAACGGGAGAAAAATGTTCAATTTGTATGTAAAATTATTAAATTTATGTTAAAAAATGTTCAATGTATATTCTTCTAAAAATACAACGTATATCAAAAATAAATAAACGTTTGGAATTGCAAAATTTGTTCAGGTTTCAAAATTTTGTTCGAATTTTTGATATTTATTCACGATTTTAAAAACGTATTCATATTCAAATATTTTAAGGAAAATTGCCCACACTTGTTTCCAAGAATTGTTGAAAATATTTAAGAAAAATAAATAGACCTGTCGCTAAACTACTTTAACAGAGGCGCTGCAATTTGAGCATAATCAACAGCTAGCTCATGTGGTTGGCGTCCCTGCTACCTAGCGTGAGGTCATGAGATCGAACCCATCATGTGTGGTTTTGTTTTTTGTGCTATTTTTACATTCTCGTTTCCTGGTTATGGGCCGACCCGATTACTTACGCGAGGTTTCAGCCAAAGCTCGACTGGGCCGGCCCGATTACGTATGCAAGGTTTCAATCAAAGCTCGACTGTTAGAGCTCTCGGGGAATAGTACCACCTTGGATTTTGATTTTGTCTACACAAATTATAAAAGCGTATTATAATGTGAGAAGAAAGCGTATTGTGACGGTGAACCCGACGGGAGCAATGCGTGCTTTATTAGTAGGTAAAAAGATATGGAATTAGATCTTCATGTTCTTCACCACTTATATATCAACATTCTGTTAAAAAAATAATGTATAGAATCCCGTAGTGACGCGCGGGGTATCTTCTAGCTCGGGAAAATCATGCATCCAGGTCTCACTGCTACTGCCCTCGATCAATTCTTCTAAGAGCATCTCCAATGGCCGCATAAAAATCTCGCGCCCAATAAAAGTTATAGCGCGTCACTTTAACACTTTTAGTGCGCCGGGACCAACATTGCTTTAGCAGACGCTTGAAAACGCGCGCCCAAAAAATAAACAGTGCAAATTGTGAAGCGCGCGCAATCCGAAACCCAAAATATGCTGCGCGCGATAGTGTTTTTCAGCGCGCGTTCAAAACTTTTAGCGCTACAACATCTGCTGGAGCTATTGGACGCCTAAAAATACTAATTTTTAATGCGCGAAGCTCTTTTTGGACGCCTGTTGGAGATGCTCTAATCAGGAGCAAGCGCTGTCAAGCAAAGCTCGAACCTCTGTCAAAAATCAGGTATGTATGTCCCTGTACTGGAAGCACGAGGTCCACTTTGTTTCGTTGACCAAACCGACAAGTCTCGGCCAACTCCTCCGCCACCTTGGTCGTGTCCAAATATTGGACCAGCAGCTCGTCACTACCAGATGCATGCAATGACGTGTCTGCCTCGCCGTGCTCAGCCGTTGAAAACCACCGCACGCACGCTCTCGCCTTCCACTGGACGACGCTGATCGCGCTGACGAGTTTGTATGCGCGGCTCCATCAAGCGACGACGAGGATCTCATCTCGGTCGTGCTGGGTGCGCCGACACTGGTCACGGTCACACTCACACCTACCTTATCTTACCTGCTTAGATTATCTTCAGCCGCGTCTCCAACAGGCCTTCCAGACATTTTTTTAACACATGCGTTCAAAAAACGGTCTAGTCGCGTTCCAGAAGCCCAGTTTTCATTGGTTAGGGCCGAAACTGGCGTCGTTGGACCCAGGCCGAACCCGACGCACTGGGGAGTGCTTGAGGGCGCCGGGGCGATCGCTTTTGGCGCGAAAAAACTGCATGCCCGTCGAGGCAGCGACCCGCGCCTCGTTGTCCTCACATCGTCTCGATTTTCCGCGGGGAATCAATGCCAATGTTGCCACCAGTCAGCCTTTCATTGATTCCTCACGGGCGGCGTTGTGCGGCGACGCGCCCTCTCCCCACCACGCGTACACACCACGCCATCCCCCGGCCGCTATATAAAGCAGCGCCTCCCTCACCGGTGGACACACCCGCCCACAACCCCTCTCTTCCCGTGCACAGCCACAGTTGAGTAGCCCTCTTTCCTCTCCCTCCCCGTTCACAGCCGCCGCAGACGATGGGCGAAAGGTTCCCCGACAATGGGGCGGCGGCGAATGGCTTCGGCCCGCCGCTCTCTGCACGAGTGAGAAGCCCATCTCTTGCACGAAGCCAACTACCTGGCGCCTCCCGACATGCGCGCGCCAGGATGGTGGAGGCTCAGCGCTGGGGGCGTCCCCGTCCCCAGCGGCGAATCCAAGGGGCAGGCTTGGATGGGTTCAAGCCTGCCCTTCGAAATTAAAATCCTCCCAGCCCATCTCAGCCTAGTTTTAGCCCATCATAACCCAGTTTCAGTCTGTATACTGAAGTTGAGCCTGCTCTTCAAATTCATCCTAGATTCGCTACTGCCCGTCCCCCCGCCGCCTGACGTCATGCTCCCCGACTACTTCCGCGCCGAGATCGAGCGTGCGCTGGCGTCTCTGACGGAGAAGCAACGGGCCCTCCCGAAGTAAGACGGAGCCGGAGCTCGACGACGAGGCAGCCATGAGGTGGACGGGGGAAGATTGGGCGCGGCTGGAGATGGAGCGCCAGCGCCGCGCCCTGGCAGAGATCGCCGTGCGCTGCCGTGGGTGCGAGGCAGGGGGCGTCATCGATGTCGGCGTCATCGTGCTTGAAGACAGGGATGACGACGCGCCGCCACCGGCCAAACCTGTCCACCAGAACGACCCCAGGCAGGGGTCCAGCAGCGTGAAAAAGGAGAAGGACGACGGCGGCGAAGACGACGACTATGTCGCGCTCTGCGAGTTTTTTATTTAGTAAATTTTAAGTTTTCTATGTAAAAAATGTAGAACGCCAAATTTATGTCCTGTTTGCTGAATCTTTATAATGTTTGCCGAATTTTAACTGAATTTATTTTAAAAAATATTTAAAAAAGGACGACTAGGGGCGACCCTGGAGACGGCGGCTGGAACCTGATCGTCCCAAGCGGATTTTTAGCGTCAGACGGCGATTTACCGAGTCCCCTAAGGGGCCAACGGCTGGAGATGCCCTTAATTCCTAGTCGCGCTGGCGTCACTTTGGATTCAAATCAACATCGCCGGGGTTTCCACGGGGGATGGGAGCGCGAGCACGACCCTTCCTCGCTTCGGAGCAGGAATGGTTTCGCCGGTCCGACCACGCTCGCCAAAATGCAGTGTCTCTAGTGATTTCAGCGTTTGTGCTGACTGGCCGGAATAGCACGACCGGCGACGGAGCTAGCGAGGGCCGACCGGCCGAGGGAGGAGAAACGAAATTATAACGTGTTCAGGGCCAGCGGTGTATTTTATTTTGTTTTGTTCCGCATTTCATCGTGTTCTTTGGTTTGCTGCAAAATCTTTAAAGCAGAATGATTAACGGTCCACAGGCGCCAAAGAAAAAGGAAAAAAAACGCAGCCGCCAACTGCTAACGAAAGATGCCGAGGTAGGTATGCGGAAAAGAGAAACCAGGCGTTGAACATATGAGCACCTACGGCTACCTACTCCATTGCTGGATTACTTACACACTAAGTGGCGAAGCTAGCAAATTGCCAAAGCCTGGACATGCTATAAACTAAAGGACTGTGCTAACGATGAGTCGACTGGTCGTTAGCGACAGATCCGGACGAGTTTTTCTCTATTCACTCAAAGTAGGTGCATGCATGCATGCGGTTGGTTTTTTTGAAAAAACTGAGAATGCACACGGATTCTTTTCCCCAATAGTTGCATGCATGCATATAAGACGAAAAATGATGATGTCAGCAGAGATTTCATCGAATTCAGAAATTTAAAATGTTTTGTAGCTCTAACCGTCGCTTTGATTGAAAAACTGTTTTCACATAAAAGATTTGTCGCGACGAGACCTTCGAAACTATATCCCATGTTGATATGTTTCGACAATTTTTTTTTCGGGTCAAAACTTACCAGCGCCACGCTAGGTAAGTTATCACATCTGTGGTACATAAGTTATCATCCTGTTTACATAGAAATTACCGGGCATAAAAATGGCTCCTCCAACATTTTCTCCACATGCAAATGCAGTAGAGCATAGGAAACCTAATGGCGTTGTAAATTCTTGCTATTTTAAAACTGTAAAATGTTTTATTCTTCAAACTGTCGTTTCTGATTGAAAAATTGTTTTCTCATAAAAAAATCCATCGCAGTGAGAACTTCGAAACTAGACCTCATGTTGACATATTTTGATCACATTTTTGGTCAAAAGTTACAGTAAAGTTATCAGTTATGTTATATGTATATTAACATGTTATTTATGCCGAAGTGATTGGAGATGTGTTTTCAACGACTTCTTTCCCCCGAGTCAAATTTATCGTGGTATTTATACCTAAGTTATCAGCTCCGGATGCATACATTACCGTGCTATTTGCACAGAAGTAACCGTGGTATATTTCAATACTTTTTATTCGGGGTCTTAAGTTACCGCATTGTTTGTACCAGACTTATCAGGTCTATGATGCGTGAGTTACCATGCTATTGACAAAAAAGTTACCAATGGTATATTTCATCAACAATCCTCCCCCATCCTCACCACCGTCGCTAAAAGTTACTAGGACTGGGGCACATAAGTTATCAGGTCTGCAATGTGTGAATTATCATGTTATTCACACAAAAATTTACCAAGGGTATATTTCATCAACCACCCTCCCCCACCCGGTCACCAAAATTTACCAAGACTGGGATACATTAGTTATCAGATCTGCAATGTGTGAATTATCAAGTTATTCGCACAGGAAGTTACCAAGGGTATATTTCATCAACCACCCTCCCCCCCATCCGGTCACCAAAATTTACCAAGACTGGGGTACATTAGTTATCAGGTCTATGATGTGTGAGTTACCGTGTTATGCACATTAAAGTTACCGGGGGTATATTTCATCACCCATCTCTCGCGAAAAGTACCATGACCAGCGTGCATAAGTTATCGGGTCTTCGATGTGTGAGTTATCATGCTATTCACACAGAAGTTACCGGGGGATATTTGATACCCCCCCCCCCACCACCACCACCGCCGCCACCACCATCACGCCAAAGTTATCAGGATTCGGATACATAAATTATTAGGTCTGTGATGTGTGAGTTATCATGATATTCCACAACTTGTAATGTAGTATGCAATAATGTACTCCCTCTATATAAAATTAGTACAAAGTCGAGTCACGTATTTTGGGACGGAGGAAGTACAAGAAAAGGCCAACAAACAACAAAAAACAATTTATTATTTCCTGCCATGCGGTTTAAAAAGGTCACATAGATAGTTTCCATTTGTAAGACAACAAGTAGTATTAGGTGAATTGGTTATTGGCATGGTACAACAATCAATAGAACTGGGTTCAAACCCTATTATGCACATTTTTTTTACTCGTTGGAACTAACGTCAGTACGCGAGAAACGAAAACAGTGGGCAGCGTCATTTGGGTTGGAAAAGGAAAAATGAAAAAAAAATCATCAGCGACAGTGACGTGCCTTTGGATCGGAAAGGAAATCAGTAGCGATAGCGACGTCCCTTTGATCGGAAAAAGAAAAACGAAAAAATAGCGACAACGACGTTCGGTGGGAGCAGGATCGACAGCGACGTTCGGATGACGGTGACAGCGACGTCCGCTCGCAGTAAACGCGTAGGCAAAACGCGCGTCGTTGGATTCGGAAGGGACGGCATCCTAACAGTGCGGATCTGTTGCCAAACCACCAGTTGATTGGTCATTAGATTTTTCGTAAACTAAAATGTACTTTGGTCTATCAAACCGCCAACACACTAGTGTCACTAAATAATATGCTCAATTATGTAGTTGAACAAACCTAATAGAAATCCGATAACTCACCTAGTTGTCGTTTTACGCTGCCATTGGTGGCCATCGCCGTTGGCTGTTTGCTGCCTCTTGGCCATGGCCTTGTGCAGGTTGGGCACTTGCTGGTGCTGCACACGTGACTAGTGCTCGCTGAAGTGCAGACGATGATGAGGATGAGCCACCATCCGGCGGGGAGGAATTCACACCATAGGGGATGCCGCTTTGACTCCTACGCTTCTGCTTCAGATCCCGATCGTTGCTTGGTGGAAACGTAGCCTAATTAGAGGCCCGGTCGTGCACCATCTCTTGCAGTCTTGCCGGTCATCGGTGCTTCACCCGTCCATCTCGCCGGCCACCACCTCCAATGCCGGAATTGCTAGGGTACAGTCTTGCGGCGCGGCGAACAGCGTGCGAGGTAGCCAAACAGGCGAGGCGAGTGATGCAGCCAGCAGGCTCGAGATCGATCTAACTACCCTAACGTGGCCCATGTAAAGAAATAATGGATGGCCCTTAGACGTTCTGGTTTGGCGTGAGTAATCCCAAAAGGCAAAAGAACGCCCAAACTAGCCTAGTTCACTAAGCTGTCATATTTTTGCCCTATATCGCACGTATTCATCGATTGTGACTCCGGCTACTCGAAAAATCTGCAGCGGTCGTGCCCGGGCACGGGCCCAGGGTGCCCGGACGGTGAAATCGCCCCTGTACACACTTGTTGATGCCTTTGATCTCGATCTGCATTTTGTACAGTGGCCTTTTACTCTTCTTATCTGGTCACCCATCTTTATTCATAACTACTCCCTCCGTCCCATAATATAAGATGTTTTTTGACGAGTGAAGTGCATCAAAAAAGCCTTACATTATGGGATGGAGGAAGTAGATAATGTCCCGCGTGTTGCTGCGGAATAGGTTGCAATATCTCTATTCCTAATGGACGAGTTGGTTGAATAGTCCCACCACTTTCGTCTGGTTTTTTTTCGCTGATTTTTTCGTCCCCTCCCCCACCCCACCCCATCGGTTTAATTTCGCGTCACCCTCTCACACAACGAAAAAAAATCTGAATGGATCAGAACTTTGCATGCTGAGGCAACTTATTTAGTAATGTCTTTATATGAAAAAATCAATCATGATCAATCTCTAAAGATCAAATTTAAACTAATTAATCTTACCTTAAATCGCTCAATCACATTAATTAGAAATAAGATAACCGATTTTAAGAATCTGAATGGATTAAAACTTTCCATGTTGGGGTTTCTTTTTCCTGCCAAAGGACCGCGTCCTGCCAGCCTTCGTCACACCTCCCCGATCCAGTTGGTTTTTCACGTCCCGGATTTTCTCACGTCCCAGATTTCCTCCCACGGGTTTATGGTAAAACTTTTAAAACCAGTCATAATAGCCAATCAGTCAACGATAATCATGCACCGCCCATCTAGCATTGAAAGCCCATCTATGTCCCTGCACTGGATCATAACCGCCGCATCGTGCTTGTGCACGTCGCCACCGGCACCCGATCGCGTCGCGGTCGCCGCCGCCATCCAACAGGTCACATCCGCCTCACCCCATCTTCCAGGAGGCCTCCGTAAGCACCGCCGTCTTCTGCCGGATTGTGCCGTCTCCCGCCGACGCTGTCCACAATAGGACGCCTCCACCCTGCCTCGCCCCATCTTCTAGCTTGCGCGATCAGTGCGTGCAAACGTACGCATATCAATCTTGCAAGGTACGCAGCAGCAGCATCACTAGGGATATCTTAAGCTAACTAGACTTTATGAGTGCATGCAAGCCTACGCAGATCCATCTTCTCGAAGTGCTGGACGCCCTTGTGCTGCTGCTGTGAGGCGAAGAGAAGTGGCCAACGATGAGGCAGTGCAGGAGACGGAGGCGAAGGTCCAAGCTGTTGACGCAGGATCCAGGCCGTTGGCGGAGGCCGCTACGCCACGAGGACACTGAGAAACCGAGGCGGCTGAACGTCGGCGACCACAGCTGGTTCGCTCCAATGGTGGGTGGCGGCGGATCCAGTCGTGCTCTTCCTCGAGCTCCCCGTCGTCGTGCTACCAAGCGCGCCCACATCTCCCCCTGCCGGGTGAGCTTGTCCTCCGTGATCTCGTGTTTTTTTTGCGGGTGATCCGTGATCTCGTGTTCCTCTCCAACACGACCTCACATTGCATTATTTGGACATATGAACTCAAATGCTAGGGCCAGCCGTCAGGTGCAGTGGGTAGATAATTTCAGATTTCAGACTTTCAGTTTCCACTAGCTCTATTCTGCTTCGACCTGCCATAATGGCAAATCCCTATATTTTTTCCCGACATGAAATTCTAATCGAATTTGGCAAATCCCTTTCTGGACAACCAGGTTGTTCCTAGCATTGTATAGTCCTAATTGCTTCCAGTTTTATCTATCTGTTCAATCTATACCGGGTTGCTAGAACGGGGTGTGGTGGATTTTGTTTGTGGAAATTGTTTCACAATTGTTTGAGTGCTTTTGTTCATTTTGATTTAATTTCTTTCTGGTACAGGGACTCTGAAGTTATTATTCTGCAAAGTGGCGAGCTCTCAATCTGGCCAGGCTCCAGAAAAAGAGAACAATTGATATGTTTCTATTCTAAGGTTGTTTCTAACCAGCTGAACATAATCTGAATGACTCAGAATCCTGTGTACAAGTCCAGCCATGCAAGTGCAAGTGCAAGTACAAGTACGTCGGCTGCTGCGTACAAAGGGCGGGTGCAAGGCAAGTTGACCACATGAAGCCATTATGACTACAAGGATCTGCAGTACTGACAAAACTCAGTCTGCACAAGGTGAAAATCAGTGTACTTCACCCCTTGGTCATTTCTCAAATGAGATGTTTTTCATTGGATTAGTCTGTGAGCTGAGAGTGTATAGATTCTCTTCTGTGCTAATCTGAATTGCATGTGGCTGATTGGTTAATTGTTGTCCATGTGGTTTCCATGATTTTTGTTTGGATGCAAGGTAGATAAGGAATACGAACAAGAAATATACTGGGGCCAAGGAAACGTGTGCTACTCGGTCATATCAAGGGTGGTTTCAGAAATTATAGGCTATATATGTTTATGTGAGTGAGATTGGGAGATTAGTAAAAGAAATTAACAGTTACTGTCGCTTTGTATAGATAGACTAATGTTTTTCTGCTTGGCATAATGCAGAGGAAGTACAAATCATAATGTACAACATATTCATTCCTTTTTGTCTAACATTAATAACTGAACATGAAAAAATTATATGTCTCAGCAGACAAGTTATCAGTAGAACTACGTGCTTTGTGGTCTGCACCTCAATTGACTACACCACTTGTTGAAAAAGAAAGACAAGGCCGAATGCATATTATGAAGTAAGTACTATCTATCATGGTTACAATATAATAAAGAGTGATTATCAGTGAAACCCTGACAATATTGTATGGTGTGCATGAGGATCCTAAAGATATTTTTGTTCGACACGATGTGTACGAGGCCTAAATATATATTCCCAGGTGGGGGTATGAATATCTATCCTCCCGTTACTACGCACGGGCACTGTCCTATTATCTAAAAAACCACATACAGTTCCTTTTCCTGCCAATGACCGCGTCCTGCCCTCCCTTCGGCGACCCACCCCCGCGATCGGTTCCTTCCCCCCTCGCCCCCACGCCGATAGCCCCTCGTGAAAAAAAGCCCTCCAAGAAAAATAGGATCCCTCCCGTTCCAACTTTCTCTCGCTGGCCAAGCCCTATCCCCATCCCAATATGGCCGCTGCCAGGATTGTCAGCGTCGCCTACCCTCCTCCATCTTCTCACGAGCGTCGGGACATGGCTGTCCTCCAGCAATGTGCCGACACCCACCAACGCCGCACACCTGCGACGAGGATGTACGGCTTGCGACCCAGCGACTCGATGCGAAGCCCTGAGCTAATTCTCCAATGTCGTCTGCCGTTCGTCGGCTTTGTCCTAGTCTTGAAGATCCTCTCATCTCTCTTGCCTGGCAACGACCTTGGATCGAGAGCAACGGCGGCCGGACCTAGGCCAGCTCCGGCGGCGACCCAGATTTTTTTTACGAAAGCGCATCACTATGTACTGCATATATTAATATTTAGAGAAGGAAAATAAAAACTAGATCTAGAGTATGTATAGGCTATACAAAATTGTTTGCCCGGGCCTGGTTACAACAGCGTACTAAGCTAAGATCACTAGTAGAAAAAGGGTCAAACGTGAAGCACATTAGTGCCGGTTTGTATTTAAGCCGGCACTAATGTATACATTAGTGCCGGTTCCAACGGCTAGCCGGGCCGCTTTCATTAGTACCGGTTCATGACGAACCTTTAGCACCGGTTCGTGCCACGAACCGGTACTAATGAAAGTGGTGGCAGGATGTTGTCAGAATGGGGCCCCTCCAGCCCCTTTAGTACCGGTTCTTGGCACAAACCGGTACTAAAGGTCGTCCTACATAAACCCTTCGTCCACCCGAGCTCGCTCTGTTCTTCCCCTTTCCCCTCTCCTCTCCGTTCTTTCCCTCTTCCTCTCGAGCTCATCATACATTTTGCCCAAAATTTGTCAAGATTTGAAGGCCCCCATCCATTTAAATGATCACAAAGGTTAGCAACTTTGTCCTTTCATCTCTCATTGCTAGATTAGCTCTTGCAATGCTTTATATAGTGATTAATTTATGAGTTTAGTAATTTGGGAGGATATATATATATATATATGTGCTAGTATTTGATTTATATGCAATTTGAGGTTAAAATAACACTTAGTTTGCATATGTAGGTGTGGTTTACTTAGTGCCTTCTAAATCTCCATCGTAGCCACCGTCGATCGCCCGCACCGTCCTGTCGCCGGCACCACCTTATGGTGAGCCTCTTGTTCATGAAATTTTATATAAAAATTGATGTTTGTGTGATTTGGATATATAGTTACTCGTATAATTATCTTACCCGTACGTTGTTTGTTATACATATAGTGCCATGGTTTTGATATCCGTCCCCGTCGGTCCTAGTCCTTGTTATGATTCGGATGTGGTGTGTATATTCTCTTTTAAAACTAGTTGCATTTCGTGTTTATGACAAATTATGCCCATCAAGTTGACATAGAAATTTTTTCTAGGAGGTATGTGAACCGGAAATTCCAACCGACCCTATTGCCGAGAGATTAAATTTAGTTGAAAGAGAAAACGAGTACTTGAAAGAAAAATTGAAAAGAATTAAGGGGGAGAAGATGGAATTGGAGTTGCATGTTGCCGATGTCGTCGATGATCACAAGATGAAGATGGAGAAAATGCGCTTGAAGATTAGAAAGATTAAAAAATATGCCATCGATAGTGAGGCTTGGTATCATTATGCTGTTGGATCCATTGTTACCTTAGTTGCGATCTTGATCGTATTTGTTGTTGCATTTAAATGCTTTAGCTAGAGAGTTATTTGTTTGTTGCATTTAAGTGTTGTATGAACTTTATGTATGAACTTGTATTAATTTGGTCTATTCGGTGTTGTGTAATGAAGATGAGCCGGCAATGGATGTACGATGACCGATGCTCTCCCCAGTTCGTTGAGGGCGTGCATACTTTTCTGCTTGCGGCTGAGGCAAACAAGCAGGCGGATGGTTTTATACCTTGTCCATGTGCTCGCTGTAAGAATGGTCACAATTACTCTACGTCAAGAACCATTCACGTCCACCTGTTTAAGTCCGGTTTTATGCCCCATTATAATGTTTGGACCAAGCACGGAGAAAGAGGGGTTATGATGGAAGACAATGAAGAAAAAGAGGACGACGACAACTATCCTGGCCATGGGTTCCCTGAATACGATGATACAACAATGGGGGAAGAAGCTGAGCCGGTAATGCGGGAAGAAGCTGAGCCGGCAATGCGGGAAGAAGCTGAAGAAGAGGCATCAGATGAGCCCGTTGATGATCTAGGTCGGGCCATTGCCGATGCAAAGAGAAACTGCGCAAGTAATTTGGAGAAGAAGAAGAAGAAGAAGTTGCAGCGCATGTTAGAGGATCACAAAAAATTGTTCTACCCGAATTGCGTAGGTGACAAGAAAAAGTTGGGCACCACACTGGAATTGCTGCAATGGAAGGCAGAGAATGGTGTATCTGACAAGGGATTTGGAAAGTTGCTGGTAATGATAAAGGATATGCTTCCAAAGGACAACGAATTGCCCGAGAGTACGTACGAAGCAAAGAAGGCTGTCTGCCCTCTAGGGTTAGAGGTGCAGAAGATACATGCATGCCCTAATGATTGCATCCTCTACCGCGGTGAGTACGAGGATTTGAACGCTTGCCCGGTATGTGGTGCATTGCGCTATAAGATCAGCCGCGATGACCCTGGTGATGTCGAGGGCCGGCGCCCCAGGAAGAAGATTCCTGCCAAGGTGATGTGGTATGCTCCTATAATACCACAGTTGAAACGTTTGTTCCAAAACAAAGAGCATGCCAAGGCGATGCGATGGCACAGAGAAGACCGTAAGAAAGACGGAAAGTTGAGAGTACCCGCTGACGGGTCGCAGTGGAGAAAAATCAAAAGAAAGTACGGGAAGGAGTTTGCAGATGACGCAAAGAGCGTATGGTTTGGTCTAAGCGCAGATGGCATTAATCCTTTTGGGGAGCAGAGCAGCAACCATAGAACCTTGCCTGTGACTCTATGTTTTTATAACCTTCCTCCTTGGTTGTGCATGAAGCGGAAGTTCATTATGATGCCAGTGCTCATCCAAGGCCCTAAGCAACCCGACAACGACATTGATGTGTACCTAAGGCCATTAGTTGAAGAACTCTTACAACTGTGGAATGGAACAGGTGTACGTGCGTGGGATGAGCACATGGGGGAAGAATTTAACCTAAAGGCGTTGCTGTTCGTGACCATCAATGATTGGCCTGCTCTTAGTAACCTTTCAGGACAGACAAACAAGGGATACCGCGCATGCACGCACTGTTTGGACGATACCGACATTATATATTTGGCTAATAAGAATGTGTACCTGGGACATCATCGATTTCTTCCGAGCAGGCATCCCGTAAGAAAGAAAGGCAAGCATTTCAAAGGTGAGGCGGATCACCGGACGAAGCCTCGCCACTGTACTGGTGCTGATGTACATGATATGGTGAAGGATTTGAAGGTGGTCTTTGGAAAGGGTCCTGGTGGACAACTTGTTCCGAATGACACTGACGGACGCGCACCCATGTGGAAGAAGAAATCTATATTTTGGGACCTGCCCTATTGGAAAGACCTCGAGGTCCGCTCCGCAATCGACGTGATGCACGTGATGAAGAATCTTTGTGTGACCCTGCTTGGCTTCTTGGGCGTGTATGGGAAGACAAAAGATACACCTGAGGCACGGGAGGACCAGCAACGTATGCACGAAAAAGACGGCATACATCAGGGTCATGCAAGCTACGCTCTTACCAAAGAAGAGAAGGAAATCTTCTTTGAATGCCTGCTCAGTATTAAGGTACCGTCTGGCTTCTCGTCGAATATAAAGGGAATAATAAACATGGCAGAGAAAAAGTTCCAGAACCTAAAGTCTCATGACTGCCACGTGATTATGATGCAACTGCTTCCGGTTGCATTGAGGGGGCTTCTACCGGAAAATGTTCGATTAGCCATTGTGAAGCTATGTGCATTTCTCAATGCAATCTCTCAGAAGGTAATCGATCCAGAAATCATACCAAGGTTACAGAATGATTTGGTGCAATGTCTTGTCAGTTTCGAGTTGGTGTTCCCACCATCCTTCTTCAACATCATGACGCACCTCCTAGTTCACCTATGCGAAGAGATTAACGTTTTGGGTCCTGTATTTCTACACAATATGTTCCCCTTTGAGAGGTTCATGGGAGTCTTAAAGAAATATGTTCATAACCGTGCTAGGCCAGAAGGAAGCATCTCCAAGGGCCGTCAAAATGAGGAGGTCATTGAGTTTTGTATTGACTTTATTCCTGACCTTAAGCCGATTGGTGTTCCTGAATCGCGGCATAAGGGCAGACTGGATGGAAAAGGCACGCTAGGAGGGGAACAAATAATATGTATGAACGGACATTCTCTCACTGAAGCACACTACACAGTTCTACAGAATTCCGCATTGGTGGCTCCGTATATGGATGAATACAAGAATTTGCTACGCTCCAAACACCCGGAGCGGTCTGATGACTGGATTACACGTGAACAAACCTGGAGTTTCGCTAGCTGGTTGCAAGCACGTACCATGCATGACACCTCTATTGAAGATGACCTGTACTTGCTGTCCCAGTTACCATCTTCGAATATAATGACTTTCAAAGGGTACGAGATAAATGGTAATACATTTTACACGATCGCCCAAGATAAGAAGAGCACCAACCAAAACAGTGGTGTCCGCTTTGATGCAGAAACCAAGACGGGAAAGAAAACATATTATGGTTATATACAGGACATATGGGAACTTGACTATCGACGTGGTTTGAAGGTCCCTTTGTTTCGGTGCAAATGGGTCAATATGACACGAGGCGGGGTAACGGAAGACCCGCAGTACGGAATGACAACAGTGGATCTCAACAATCTTGCGTATGCAGACGAACCATTCGTCCTAGCCAATGATGTGGCACATGTTTTCTATGTGAAGGACATGTTTACCAAGCCAAGAAAAAGAAAAGATAAGGAAGCGAATGCATCGTACGATGAGCCAAAGCGGCACATAGTTCTTTCTGGAAAGAGAAACATCGTGGGAGTGGATGACAAGACAGACAAGTCAGAAGATTATGAAAAGTTTGATGAAATTGCTCCATTCACAGTGAATATTGACCCGAGCATCCCGTTAAATGATGAAGATTTTCCATGGCTACGACGCAAAGGGACACACACGAAGAAAAAGTTTCACACCCAAAGATCTGGGATGTGATCGGCTTAACTATCATCACTTTCTTCTGTGTTTCACACCCAGGAAGGAATCTCTGTAATAGTTAGGGTAGCTAGTTATGTGTTTTGGCATTTGAAACGCGAAGAAATTTTATGTGCAAGCAAATTCTTTCGTGCATTTACTGATTTTTTCAGCTAAATGACCCTGAAATTGAAAAGCATTTCAAATGAACTCAGAAAAGGATAAAAGTTGGCATGGTATCATAATTTCACCTACGTAGCATGTGCAAAAAAGTAGAGAGGATTACCGCAAAAACTGGATGCACTTCGTGTACAAAATGGACAATCTGTTTCGAAGTATCAGGGTTTCGGACGAAAACTCATCCGTTACAAAGACATTTCATTTTTTAAATAACTTAAGCATTACCAAATTGAATATAATGATAAAACATACTAATATTAAATATAAGAAAAAAGAATCACTGGAAAATGTATTTTTAAAGTTAAGTTATTCACAAACTAGTGATTCACACAAATTTCAAATAATTCAAAATTTAAACTATTCAAATTTAAAAACTACCGGCACTAACTGAAAGTTTCTAAAAACTATCAAAAATATTCACAAAGAAACTCTAAATACAGCAAAAAACAACTAAAAATAAATAAAACAAAATAAATAAAGCAGAAAAGAAAAAAACTAAATGAAAAAAGCCCACCTACTGGGCCACAACGGCCTGCATACGACTAGAAACCCAACCTGTTGTTGGGCCAGGATGCAGGCCCGCAAGCCCAATAGGCCCCACAGGGCAGAGTAGCAGAGGTAGGCCCAGAAGGCCTGCTTTAGAGAGGAGCTCGAGACAGCAGCGGCGGCGGGGTTTATAAGCAGGTGTGAGCGCCCTTCGGCTAGCGAGGTGGGATTAAACTTCTGCGCCCCTCGCCTGGCAGCGCACACCCTTTAGTACCGGGTCGTGGCACCAACCGGTACTAAAAGGGGGGGGGGCTTTAGTACCGGTTGGAGCCACCACCCGGTACTAAAGGCCTGCCCTTCCCGCTGCTTGGCCTGGCCAAAACAGGCCTTTAGTACCGGTTGGTGGCTCCAACCGGTACTAAAGGTGCCTTCTATATATACATCACTTCGAAAAATTTCATTATCCCTCTGTTTCTTCCCGATCGATCGACGTCGTCGCCGCCCCCATCGCGCGCCGTTGCCGTCGCCGCCCCCATCCTCGTCGCCGCCCTCTTCCCCGTCGCCGGCCCTGTCCCCGTCGCCGCCCCCGTCGCC
>NC_041382.1:610085903-610089429 GCF_002162155.2 Triticum dicoccoides | reverse complement strand
CCTCTCCCTCGCCCCCGGTGGCCACCATGGGCGCCGCCCCTCCCCGAGCCCATACACACACACAAGCATGATGAACACACACACACACGCACATTTCCTTAAATTAATTAGTATATACGTATTTTGTATGTTTAATTAGTTTAGATTTTTCAGATTATTATTTTTTCACTAGTATATATGTATGAATGCATGTTAGATGGATATAATTAGTGTTCAATTAGTATGGAATTTTTTTTATATAATGTTGTTTTTCTGTTTTTAATGGATGTATAGAAGTTGTTTTTTCTGTTTTTAGTGTTAGACGCGTAATTAGTATGAAATAGCATATAGAATTTTGACATATGCAATGATAGCATAATTAGTGTTACATTTGCATATAGTATTTGTTGTCGACGATGCCCGGCCCGCATCCTCGCCGTCGACCCGTTCGCGACGACGTCCTGCTTCAGAGGACCCATGTCCGGGACTGGGCTCCGCCGGGCTGGCACTGGGAGGTGCTACCTTCAGGGGCGTGACGCTTGGTGAGGAACCCGGCCCCGGGTCCCGTCGTCGACCCTCATCTCCTTTGGTGGCATTCACGTGGGCCACTTTCGGTGCGGAGGGAGCCGGCCCCGCCGGAGGTGGTACGTCGTCGTGTCAGGGAGGAGGACGAGCACGTCCATCGCTACATGGCTGCTATGTATGTCAGGTTCTCCAATACATGGCAGGTTCTTTGGGGAGATCACCCGAGCTATGATCCAGTGATGGTTCCTTCAATTTGGTTGTCCACCGCCTAGATTACTCTCTAGTATTCGATCTTTATTAGCTAGCTAGCTAGCTAGTGATGTATTCGATATATAATATTCGAGATGATTTATTCGAGATTATATATATTATTTGATACGATGTATTCGATATTATATCTATTATTCGAGACGACGTATTCGAGATTAAATTTATTATTCGAGACGATGTATTCGAGATTATATCTATTATTCGAGACGATGTATTCAAGATTATATCTATTATTCGAGATTATACTAAATTGTTTTATATTTCTTTTGGCATAGTTAAATAAAAGCTATGGCGGACAATACCGACAGAGAGAGAGAACAGACCATGTTCGATATCATACGCGGGCCAGATGATGATCAGAATGAAGAAGATTTTGACGGCTCCGAATTTCTAAACAACACCGGAGAGGGTGATATGATATTCGATCGCGACGACCGAGAAGATGAAGTCATGAACTACGACGAAGAACATGTTGATCCTAAAACAACAAACACCGGCGAGGTATATATATTTATATAAGCAGGAATCTGGTGATCATCACATGTTTTAAATGAGTTGAAGATATATTAACGAATCGATCTTTCTTCTTTCAGCCATCCGGATCGAGCAAATCTTCAGGCAAAAGGACGAAACGAGGCCCGAACAAAAAGTTGAAGGAGGGCGTAAAGTACAATATCGAGGCATTCAAACCTAATGGCGAACCATTAGCGCCTAAGAAGATTGCGGACAAGTTCGTTCGTCAGTGCGGAGTTCTTGTGAAGGACCAACTCCCGATCTCCCTTCAAGAATGGAGAAAGCCAGCAAAGCCACGTCCAAATGTTACTTTTGTCGACGAGAATAAAAAAAACTGCTTTGGGATACTCTCATGGAACATTTCACCCTACCAGATAATTTCACAGAAGCAGATGTGCGGAAAGTCAAGGACGCTGCTTTTAGGATGGCGGTTGCATTCAAGAACCACAAGAGAACGACGTGGGAGAAGTACGTCAAGGGAGGAAGGAAGACTCCAGTATTCGAGGGGATACTAGAGAATCAAAGTGCTCATTGGGACGATTTCGTGAAATTCAAGGATTCAGAATTAGCTAAGGAACAGTCGAGAATAAACAAGAAGAATGCCGAAAAAAGGATAAGTTCCATAAGCTGGGGCCAGGTGGCTACGCGGTGGCAATGCCTAAGTGGGATAAGTCTGAGAAAGCGATGGAGGATGCAAGTGTCACTCCGGTTACTAAGAGCTGGCCCCCCAGGTGTAGGACTTGGTTCTATGCGCATGGGGGGAGTTGGACCCGAAGACAGGCAATGTTTCGATGAAGGCATGTCTGAACGGAGCCGATGATGCGCTACTTGTTGCAATAGAAGAGGCTCGATCGGGGGTGTTCCAGCCCAACAGAGAGAACGACGAGCTTACGCGTGCCCTGGGAAATCCTGAACACCCGGGAAGAACACGAGGCAAGGGCGCTCTTCCGTGGTATGAGGGGTTTTCGGACTGGAACGCCGACTACAGAACCCGTGCGAGAAAGAAGATTGCGGAGGAGAAGAAGAGGAAGATGGAGGAGGAGCAGAGGAAGCGGGACTATGAACGCCTTCAAGGCCTAGAAGCAAGTCAAGCAGAATTGGCAGCTAAATTCCAGCGGCAGCAGGAGCAGATCGACTCACTTAGCCAGCAAAGGGGGTCTCAGCATCTGCAGCAGCTAGTGGATGATCCAGCATTGGATACCACCGCCCCATCCATGCCGAAAAGCAGCGTGGGTTCCACCCCGGGCGACGCAGTAGTGCTGGATAGATACCCCGTGGATGACATCACGGAGAACACTAACTGCGAGCTACACTTCAAAATGAAGAACATACCCATGAAGGTGGCGGACGCCGTTGCTTTTTCAAATTCCCCGGAGGCAACCTTCCATTGCAACCCGATTCCAGCGGGCTATGCTCGTGTCTTGGTTGATGAGGTGGTGGACCCATATTCGGAGCTACAGCTTGACATTCCTGGAGGTGACGACGAGCACACATTGGGAGAGGCCATACATCGTGTCATCCTATGGAGAAAGGATTGCATCATCTTTCGAAGGCCACCGACACCACGTCACCCGACTCCTCGTCGAAGTCCGCCACCGAGTCAGCAGACTCCCGCTCCTCCAAGTCCACCAACGCGTGAGGCCACTCCTCCTCCTCCAAGTCCGGCAAAGTGTCAGGTGACTCCTCCTCCAAGTCCGACACAGCATCAGACGTCCACTCCTCCTCCAAGTCCGGCACAACCTTAGGCCACTGCAAGTCCGGCACAGCTTCAGGCCACTCCTCCTCGTCCAACTCAGCCCCGTCAGCCGTCTCCGCCGCCTCAGCAATCGCAGAAGAGACACCCCGCAGCTATGATGCGTAGCGGTACGAGTCGAGGTCATAGTACAGGAAGTACAAGCGGAGGCAAGCGATATAAATATGGTCCAAACCTCACTACTCCTCTTCATGTGAGGGCTTACGACAGGACCGAGGAGCAAACCAATGCCATAGTGCAGGCAGAAGTCGACGCCCATTTTGGACCGAAACCGCCACCGCCGCCAAGGGAGAAAGTGCCTGTGAAAGTAGTTGACCACTTCATTCGTATGGCTCAACCACCAGCTCCTAAGCCTGTTGACATAGACTATGAGCGCCACATCAGGAAGTTACATCGACGACGTCTACAGAAGGAGGCGAGCTCGAGCTCGAGCAAACAACAAGCAGCTGTCAAAAAATCCGGGAAAACCGTTGCCCAGCTGGGAAA
>NC_041382.1:610083815-610085507 GCF_002162155.2 Triticum dicoccoides | reverse complement strand
AGTTTACGTTCTCGAGGTGGGCGATGTGGTAATAACCCAGGAGCATATAATGCAGGCTGAAGAACTCAAGATCACTGTTGGACAACTCCTCGAGATCGAGGACATGCCTGGGATTACAGAGGAGGAAATAAAACGGAAATATGTCCGGGGCCAACCTTTGGTCGAGCCAGAAGATGTCAACAAGCTCCCAACAAAAATGTATGAATTCCATCAATGGTACATGGACATTACCAAGAGATCCAATCGAGAGTCCCTCATGGTGGATGTCAAGAAGGATGATTACTACCATGAGAAAGCTGTGGCCGTTGAGTATCCTGAACTGTTCCAGTTATACAATCAAGACGCACTCGACAAATCTATCGTCAGTTGCTATTGTCTGTAAGTGATTTCTTTCTGTAATTTAAGTCTCAAGCTAGCTGTAGTGATCCTTTTGATCAATCATTACCTGTAATTATCCTCACTATATTCTTTTCTGTGGTATTATGCAGGATGAAGATGTATGAAATGAGAAAAGGTGGACGCTATGGCATTGGGTTCATTGACCCAAACACCGTTAATGAATACACGTGGAAAATGAACAAGCATCAAGAAAAAGAGGTAGAGGACAGCATGCTAGAGTTCTTGAAGCGTCTCAAATAGAATGAAGATATACTACTTCCTTACAACTTCCAGTGAGTCACACTTTCTTTTACTACAAATTCTCTGTTTTTGCCTACTAGCTAGCTAGCTACATGTTTTTGCTTACATATGCCCGCTTAATTAAGACATGCAAACGTGTGTGCATGCAGATTTCATTGGATCTTGTGTATCATTAAAGTTGACGCCGGAACAGTTGAAATACTGGACTCGATACTTAAAAAACAAAGTGACTATAACATCTTGTTTGGGATAGTCAACAGGTAATTTCAATCATTATTAACTATATATCTCGGCCTATTTAGTAATTCGTCATTTCATGATATGAACTATTTAATAACCCCTTTATTCATTTTCTTTGTCGGCGGGCAGGGCTTGGGCAAGGTTCATCAGCGTCACGGAAGGCAAATTGAAACCAAAGCTGAAATGGTTTCGATCCAAGGTAAGTAATTAAGTAGTACTAGCTAGCTAGCTAGCTGCCATCTCTTTAATTATCATGCTTGATTAATTATTATCTGATCAAATTAAATTCCATTCTCGTAATAAAGGCCCTGAAGCAGGCGCAGGGGACTGATCTGTGTGCATTCTGCGTTTGCGAGAACATTCGCATGATGGCGTCCGAAAGGAGCAGATCTCAAAGACAGGAATGAGTACGCTTGTCAGAACACTATTCACAATTTTTATACCATTATCGATATCTAGTCACACAACTAATACACATGCATATTAATCTCCTTCTGAACAGTTCAAAGAGGTGCGGGACAAGCTCCTAAAAATGGAGCGCGTAGAAGCACTTCAAGAGGAAATAACGGGATTTTTGCTCGACCATGTCATAAATCCGAAGGGAGAATACTATTACCCGCTACCGCCCCCATGAACCACTTCCAATTGTCATCGTGCTCCGAAGGCACCAATTAGGCTAATGCCACTGGCTCCGAAGGCAACATGCATATGTAGGAGAAATTGTATATAGCTATACATGTGTGTATGTGTGAATTAATATGGTTTGTGAGACATTGATGATATATATATGATTGGTTCTACTAGAAATTCTAT
>NC_041382.1:610050260-610083404 GCF_002162155.2 Triticum dicoccoides | reverse complement strand
TATATATATATATATATATATATATATATATATATATATATATATATATATATATATATATGCATAACGTGTACAATGTGTAATACCGTAAAATACCAGCAAACGAAAAAGAATTAAAATGGAAAACACAAAATTAAATGAAAAAGAAATCATAAAACCAAAAAAACCCCAAACATTTTAGTACCGGTTACCAACCGGTACTAAAGGGCTCCCGGCCCCCGGAGCTGGCTCGTGCCACGTGGTTGCCCTTTAGCACCGGTTCGCAAGGTTGTCAGAATCACGATTCTATCGTACGATTCTACGACTTTACGATTCATATTGACTCACATGATTCTACGACTCTGGCTAGTAAAATCTACGCTTCTACGATTTTGGTAGTGAAGAATGGCTCGATAATCTGATGTGATCAAGAATGGCTCGATAATCTGATGTGATCATCTTCCTTATTATCTTATGCGTGCCTGTTAAAATTAACTTATTTGTATAAGACATCCTACTGTTTCCTGTACCTTAATCATATACGTCCAATCATATATGCTTCGTTATTCTGATATAAGAAATGATCAGGCAACATAATTTGACAAAAACCCCAAAAAATAAATCAATAAACATGCATCCATGGGGTGAATAATAATTCGATCTTTCATCCATCTCTGAACAGAACTACAGAAGGCGTTGCAAAAAGTAATAAGCAAATCATGTAGCACAACCTTATGGTAAAATTGCAGATAATAGGAGGATTACTAATGGAGCTATCAGCAATAGCCTGCTACGATTCCCTCAAAACAGAAAAAGGAATATCCTGCCACGTGGTATAGATGCCATGAGGGGGAGGACATAATATGCAAATCATGTAGCATAACCTCACGCTAAAGTAGCAAGATAATACATAGGAGGATTGGGAACGGAGCAATCAGAAATAAACTGCTACATTTCACACAAAAAAGAAGGAGCAGCATGCTACATGGTACAGATGCCATGAGGGGGAGGACCTGCAGCAATGGAGAATCCAAATTTCGCCGAGCACTACAATCGGTAACTCAGTATGAGAAAAAATAGAGGTGCATGAAGAAAAAGAAAATTAACCACAGGGCAAGATTAATTTAGGAGAAATAATTGAGGATTGACGCCATTGGTTATTTACCAACTCATGGGCAAGGTCTTTGCTGCAGTCAAAGGCTAGATAAGAGCAGGGGACTTGTCCATGATGCAATAGGCAAGAGACACAGGGTAGAGGCGCTGGATATGACACCAAACTTCGATCACGGAGCAAAGATTATGGGGGCTGCAGCAGGCTACCTGCGGCCGGTCGATGATGGAGGTCTCCAAATTCAAGGCCTTGAGCAAATACAGCAGCAGTAACTTGTACTCCCTCCGTAAACTAATATAAAAGCATTTAGATCACTATTTTAGTTATCTAAACGCTCTTATATTAGTTTATAGAGGGAGTAGGTGCTTGGTACCTGCGGACAGAATGGATCGGATAGGGAGATTGGGAGAGGAAGAGGATGGCGAGGCCCTAGGTCACGTACCGCTCCATCCGGATACATGATCAGAGGCCGGTGATCTAACTGGAGCTGAGCCTGCGGTCACCACTCACCACAACGCAGTGCCCCAATGGGGGCTTTTAATCCTTGATTTGCCATTATTACAGGCTGCAATTTGCAGGAAGTTGGATGGCACGAGGGAGTTTAAGGGGTGTAATGACGCAGCTGATTAAGGGAGACGAATCAGATGGTGTGGTGGAACATTATGAAGAACTGTGCGCTAGTTAAACATCAATTAATGACACGGGAGAATGCATAAAGTGGGCGAAGTTGTTTACTACTACCGCAGGAAAGTGGGCTTCGGCCTGTTTGCATGCAAATGGAAACTGAAGGCATGACATGGCACGTATGGATGTTTAGAGTTGCTGACTTAGCTAGATGTTAATGTGGATAGTCTGCATGTTTAGATAAATATGATAGTGGGGATGAACTTCTTAAGTAGGAGTATATAGGATTCCACATCTCTGCACAACGTACAGTACAGTCTGCCTCTACGTCTATGGCTCTGCCACATAAATGAACCCACTAATTTCCATCATAATACCTTGCCAAATAGAGTTTTACGTCAAGCATGTATATATACAATAGAGTTAGTTTTGCTCCGGTAAAATTTAAGTAACTTTAAGATTCGTGTAAATATTCAAGAGGGGGCCGGTGTACCGAAGCAAAACTCATTGACTTATGTTTTGGACTATATTCAAGTTCCTCACCATGTCAAACATATTTACGTTGAACATTCAACAAAATCATGTAGAACTAGCTAAGTCAGCTTTAATCATGACATTTATGCGTAGAGAAGTCCCGTCTAATCAGCACTCAAGCAGCACTTTCAACAGTCAACTCCAACGGACCGACCCAAACGGACGGCACTTTCGTCCGCTTTTTATCCGTTTGGGTCGGCCCGGTGGACACAACGTCCGGCGCTGTGTTTGGGTCGGCACGAGCGCCCAACGCTGGCCCGACTCATTTTGTCGGCGCGTCAAAAAAAAATATTGCGAGCAGTTTGAAAATAAACATATGCATTTAATTAAACATAAAAGCCGGCCACGAAAGCCGGCGAAAGTCCACATTACATTAATAAAAACACTAAAAACAAGACGACGCGCTGCTCTAGGCGTCCTCGGCGGTGGCGGCGTCTGCGTCGGGACCGGTGAGGTCGATCAACGTCGGCGCAGGGCTGGCCCAGGGGAACGTCGTGTTCCAAACAGCGGCGATGCCGGGCTTTGCCGCCGCTGACTGGGCCTGGCGCGCCTCCTCGTCGGCCTCGCGCTCGAGCATCTGCAGACGCTCGCCCTCCCGGCGCTCCTCGGCCAGCCGAACACGGCGCCAGTGGTCGAGGTAGGCCGCCTCCTGCTTCTCCGTCGCCCCGAGCCAGATCGGCGGAGCGCTGACCCACTCACGCACTACTCCGGTCCAGGAGTAGCGCTCGCGGTAGGCCGGCTCCTCCGGCTCGGCTTTGGGCGGGGACGGCGGGGCCACCGGCGGCACGACGCAGTCGCCCTCCGCGGAGAGGGCCATGGCCTCCGCCATGGCAGCCTCGAAAGCCGCCTCGTCCGCCTCCCTCCACCACTCCTCCTCCTCGCTCTTCTTGATGGCCGCCTGGTAGGTGGCCTTGGCCTCCTGGTCCTCGTCGCGGACGACGAGCGCGGGCGGCGGCAGGCTGTGGTCGACGCCGTGGACGCCGCATCGCCTCGCTTCCTCGTGTTCGAAGGCGAACCATCGAGCCTAGTTGGGCGAGTCGGCGGCGAAGTGCGGGTCGGCACGCTGCTCCGACATCAGCAACACCCGCCGGTGCCGCACCTCCTCCGCATGGGCCCTCGCCGTCCGCGGCGCCGCCGGCACTGGGATCCTCTCCGGATCCAAATGCCAGTCATGCGGCAGCGTCACGTCTGGGTATGGCAGAGGCACGCGGTGGTGTCAGTGCCACTCGGACTGGTGCAACGGCACGTTGATGCGCTGCCTCTGCCAGGGAGCGCGCGCCGACGCGGGGAGGGCGGGGAGGGAGGGGGAATGGCGGGCGGGGGCTTTGCCCTTGCGACTGCTGCCGATGCCGGAGAAGAAACCCATGCTGGCGGTAGCTAGGGTTGTCGACGGCGTGGGGGCAGGGGTGGCCAGATGGGGACGAGGGGCGAGTGGTAAGTGGTAAGTGGATGAGGACGGCCCCGCTGCACGCCCGGCTTAAAAAAGGATGACCGCCGTCGCTAACGCGTGGGTCCAAGGTGGGCGGTCTTCATAAATTATGTTGACCGTGGCGGTTGGGTGGCCGCCAGATGGGGATGCGGTGGACGGCGAGGAGACGCGCGGCGCGTCCGCTTCGCGTCCGCGCCGACGCATTCCAGGCGTAATTTTGGGCCGGAAATGGATCGGCACGGATGCCGGGCGTACACGATTTGAGTTTGGGTCCGCGCGTTGGGCCGCCACTTTTGTCCGCGCCGACCCAAACGGAAACGGGCGGACGAAATGGGTCGCTTCATTGGAGTTGCTCTTATATATTCTAGGCATTTCATGCGTGAAACCAACAACCATTGCCGTAAAACCTGCCAAATAGCTCACCTACCTGCTTTCTCATAGCAGCCACCTAGTACTTGTGAAAAGTTACAACTCAAATCAACGTTCGCACAAACACTTGTCTTACACTTACCTAGTACATACAGGCCAAGATATGTAAAAGCACACTACCAGCAGCAGCACCGCTACAGGCGGCAACAACCACAACCAGGAGCTGCTGCCGCAGTACGGCGCCGGCGGCGAGCACAAGCAACAGCAGCGGCAAGCCGCGATAGTAGCGAGCAGAAGTACACGCCCCTGTTGACCAGCAAGAGCACCACTCCGGTGGAGGCACTACAAGGATCCGGGTCTATTGCAACAAAATCGTTTGTTGCAATACATGTCATTTCGTGGCGATAAGTACCTATTGCCACGAAACGGCATTCGTTGGCAGCTGTTGCGACTTGACACATGGTAATAGGTTATTGCCACGAAAAAGCAACCGTGGCAATAAAGTGTGCTATTGCAACATCCATGTTGGAAGTTGCCACATGTTTTCCCGTGGCAACACTCACTTGATGCCACAATTATATTTATGGAGATAGCTTTAATGCAACATGCAACGAATCGTGGCGCCTAATATCTCGTGGTGATAGACATTTGTGGCAACAACCTATGCCAACGACGCTCGTTTCGTGGCGCATTACTCTTCCGTGGCAATAGTCAACTGTGGCAATAAACTATGGCAACAATCCCTATTTTCGTGGTATTAGGCATGTTGCCACGACCCACTACACTTGTGGCAAAAAACTATGGCAACAATCCTTGTTTTCGTAGCATTAGGCATGTTGCCACGACCCACTACAATTGTGGCAATAAACTATGGCAACAATCCTTGGTTTCGACGCATTAGGCATGTTGCCACGACCCACTACACTTGTGGCATTAACTTATGGCAACAAATATTCCTGTCGTCGTAATAAGAAATTGCAACATACTTGTTTTGGTGGTGATAAATAGGTATCACAACAGTTGAAATGTTTGTAGCGAGAAACTATAGCGACAATTTAAAATTTCCATGGTGATACTCTATTTCAACAAAAATTACTTTGGTAGCACCGAACAGTTATCGCGTCATGAAAAAATTTGTGGTGCCAGACATTATGAAGTGATCCGTTACAACATCCTAGTGCAACAAAATAGTAGGCATATCGACTGAGATATGACGCAACACTTTTTTTGGTGGTGCTTGTGGCAACCGAAAGTGGGTTGTAGCATATTGCAACCGTAAAAAAAATACATGCATTCAATTACAATTTCAAAACCATACGTATAATATGTAGATTCATAAAGTTCATAATTCTCGTAGCAAATATCCATAAAATGAAACTCAGATATAATTTAGCCATCCTAATTAATTGCAAAGACTAAACGGTCCGTGATCTAGAGTCCAGGCCAGCTAGTTCTTTGGATCCTGCAATCAAGAAATAAAAAAAGTTCTAGTTAATGAGTCCAACATAACATACACCATACAATTATTCTAGCCCCATAGTTAAAAGGAACTATCGCCAGACTAACTAGACTAATACTGTGTCAACAAGCATGTAACTGAGGGATTAGAACAATCATACAAGTGTAAATGTCTAAAGCATAAGCACAAGTACATCTACTAAAAGGTTCTGCTACTGATTTAAGTTGTGACCCGATGTATAGTTTCAGTTAAGTTCATGTTCCTAACTAGCACATATTCATTTTTTGTTTAAGTTGTGACTCGATGCAGCAACACATGGTGAAAGAGAAGAAGCAGCTAGCTAGTAATGAATGCCAATGACGTATAAAATGCAAGTGAACATGAAGAAAAAGTAAGGTTGTGACTTACCATTGCTTTAAACATTCGAGAATTCCTTGTTGCAGCTTGTATGAGCGCATTTGAAGAAATAATAATTGGCCTTGAACTGGAGTCTTATTAGGACTAGGTCTCTATAAAACTGTATTTTGCAAGTTTGGGTTACTATTTTCTTTGTCAATCCTTAGGCACCTGTAAATATAAGTGCACTTTTAGCAATGCAAGTAAGCAACATAAATCTTACAAGGTCGCAAGCATATGACTGTAATCACCTGTTGGGTTCCCATCTGTTGGCTCAATGCTACAAACTTTGGCATCATGTTTTTTTCAAATTCCGGTCTTGATGTCCGCTCCTATTCCAACAATCTTTCCCTTTCAGCATGCCCTTCTTTTAACCTCTCCTCAAGTTGTTCTCTCTCAGTACACTCCAAGTTAATCCTCTCTTGTGTGTTTGCACGTTCAGCTTGTAGTTGATCTTGTAATTCGTTGACCTGCTGGCTGAGCTCAGAGTTTTGCTGTTGGGTGGCTGCTGTAGCACGAGCTTGCTCTTCAACCTGGATACGAAACCTTTGAGAACCAGTTGAAGGTTTGGCCATGTATCCGTACCCACAAGGCTGCGATGACTTGCATTTCAGAGTCTCTTTGTATGCGGTCTGGAAAATATTGTTTTTCTGCTCACTTGAAAGTGGACCTTCAGTTTCAGTTTCTTTGTTTTGAACCTCTTGACGTGCTTTGTTCTAAAAATGAAAATAACAATTATAGGTACGGCATCAATATTGACACTATATAAAATAACTATAGAATAACCAAAAGTCAGTGTACTTACGCAAACTTTCTAGGACTCTGTGTTAGACCATGTTCCGTCGTTCGTGTGGGTGAGTTCCAAGTTTCTCTGCAAGTAATATAACAATGAGATGCTTGAAACACGAAACCATATTTAGCAGCGAGGCATACATATTTAGTTAGACTCATACCTTCTCAAAGCTTACTTGCGAGTAAGATTTTGATCCAATTTTATGTTTTGTCTTCTGTTTCTTATGGTTATCGGCGTTCTTTTGGCTGCGTTCCTATCAATTTATTGAAACCAAATATACCCAGTCAGACAAGCCATTGTAGAAGCTGAAGATATTGTACTGAGTGTGTACCCAAATAGTGTAGTACAGTGTGGGCTTGTGCATGCACGGGTATGGATACAGTGTGGTCTTTTTTTGTGGAAGTGAACATCAAAAGAGCAGAGCTAGCATGTGTTGGTGGTTCAGTGGAAAAGAGGGCATTTGTTGCCTTGAACACACACCCGAGTCTAGCTGCTCTGGTTCTTCTCTGTTCTGGCCCTGAGTCCACATTACATCTAGCACCTTCAGTGTGAGACCAAACAACCAAATATAAAAGAGGGAGAGCAGGACACGCCCAACAATATTGACAATCTCTGAATAAGACTTAGTACATTGGCAATAGTTTCTGAAAAAATGTGAATGAAGAATTATTGCAAAAAGGAGGGAAAATACGACGATGGAGCGACTTATTGCAACATTATTAGACTATACACAAAGTCTCGCGTCTCCAGTCTTGTGGCTACCCACATTTGATAAAGTCAAGTAAATGAACTGAATTCTCAACTTCAGAATACCCCTGTACATAGAACTAAAAAAAAAATCTAAGAAGATACCGCCTAAAAGCACAATTTTTGCAATGGTTAACCCGAGATTTAAGATTTACTACATCTATATGTCATACTCTACCTTTGAGCTAGAGCTGAGGTCAGTGACTGATCGGATTAGCATGGATGATGCTAGGTGTAAAGACCGAGCCTAGCGCAGCGTCGCCCATCCGATGTGGTTCGTCGAGTGATCGCGTGTCGGCGTGACCCTACAACACCTAAGGGCATTCACGCCTTGATGCCCAGCCACACCAAACGTACCCAAAAGGCTACAGCCCACAAGGCTACGCCAAGGCCTGGCCACGTCTGAACAAGACCTGGCCTACCCATGAACCAGTTCCGAACAAGGCCGCCATGGGATTGTCTCTGTACCTGATGCAGCGCTGTCAGCCTAACCTGGTGCACGGCCAAACAACTCTACACAATCGCTTGAAGAAATCAACATCGACCCTGATGCCTATGCATCAGAGGCTCCTAGTAGCTCCACCCCTGCTGTGAACATCAGACTAATTAAATACACTCTGTAGGTTCAGCCAATTGAAGCAGGATATGAGGCAGATGTACAGCGCTCGCTAATTGTAACGAAAAACACTATGAGACTGATCCCATCAGCCAATTGAAGTAGGATATGAGGAGTATGGAATACCAAAAAAAACTGATCTACATCGCTTGCTATGGAGGTTCAGGGATGCGGCAGAGATGGTAGGATACTGAGTCTAATCTAAAGATTCAGACTGAACCCAAGGGAAAAGAAGTGAGCTGACAGATTGTGGGACAAGCAAGATGGGGGAAGACAGACCTTGAAGGTGTGGCGTGGCTTGCAGCCCATGAGCTGGAGCGCGCTCTGCAGGATGGGGCGCATGCAGGGGAAGGTGCTCCTCTGGCGGTCGTCGGCGACGGCAATGTACAGCGGCGGCTGCTGCTTGGCGGCGGCCATGTTGTCCCCTGCCCTGACCAGTTCTACGACCAAGCGGCGAGCGGAGGAGAGAAGGGACGAAAAGAGCGGCACGTCGAGGAAGAGCTCGTGGGGGAGGGGGGTTTGAGCCCGGGCGGGCATTGTCGCGGCGTGCAACACCGAGGTAGTGTCGTGCTTGGTCCAGACACGAGATTAATGGGCAAGGGGATGAGACGGGAACTCCGTCGGCGCCGACGCCAGACCGCATCGCTGCTGCCGCCGGTATGGCCGAGGACACGGAGACGCGGCCCACGTCGGCGGGCGCAGAGGAGAGGGAGGCGGGCGAGATCGAGGAGCGGAGGTTCCAGGAAGGGAGGAGATCGGGAGGAATAACCTGACGCCGTGCAGCTAACTCGGGTGTGGTTCGCCGTGTTGACGCCGTCATGACGTCGGCAACACAGAGGAACCACGGACGAGAGCTCAGATCCAATCTCCCGTGAAGACGCCGTGGAGTGGTTCTGTTAGGAGGGTATTTAGGGGGAAGGTTAATATAAGCTATTTTTTGGTGGGAACAAAGACGCTAATTTAGGACCTTTTAGCGAGAGGTTAAAAAATATTGGCGCAAACAACGGTACACCTAAATCAGGTGGTGGGAAGTAATTATTTTTATTTTAAAAAAGTAATAATTTTTTGAGGGAATGTTCTAGTTTGTAAATCTATTTTGAGACAGAGGAAATACTAAAATTTGTTTGTAAAAGTTATATCATGGTTACAAACCCACCAAATCCAAGAATTATGGAGGGGCGATCCGGCACCCTCTCCCGTAACATTCTTGTCGTCGATATTTGTATAGTCACCGCCATTTGAGAAAGCCAATTAACGAACTAAAAAGAGTTTCCCCGCTTTAGTATAAAGCAACCATCCCATACATCGAAGCAACCGATACAAACACATGCCACACACACCCAAGACAGGATACATGAATGTCGGGCACCGACACACAACCTCAAAGACTACCAAGCACCTATAAGATGTGCAAAAAACGAATCCGCTTAGAGCCGATGGAGACCACCAGCACGAGGAGTGATTATCCGCGAAGATGTGCGACGGACACGCTGGACCAAGGACTCCAAGACGACGCCTTCAGGAAGGGCACGGCCAAGAACGTTTTCACCGTCCGATCCGAAGATCAAGTTTTCACCCGGAGTAAGACGGCAGGAGTGGGAGCACCACAACGGAGCCTGCAAGGAGGAACACGACGTCCACGGACGTCGTCGCCGTCGACCAGTGCACAGACTGGGTAGGTGATGTGCCACGGTGCTTCAACCTCTCCGCCGCAACCCCGACCCGCCAACCACCCACAGCCAATTAGAAAAGTGTTGTTTCATCATCGATCTACACTTGGGTTGGGAAATATAAAAAATGTATGCCTTGGTCAACCGTTGGTCAAAGCAGCAAAAATATTGATGGGGTGGGTTGATGAGACGGTCGATCTATATCAGTGTCGATCTCATATTCCGATCTTGAGATGGGCTGATCTCAGCATCTTTCATTTTACCGGACAATTCTTGGAGAGTTTGTCCATGCCAGAGTAGGTCCAACATAATTATGTCGGGTTTGTTAAAATGATAGCCATATAGAGATTCAAATATGTAAATTAAACAACCAAACCAATTTAGTTTTGAGATTTATTGTGTTAGGAACTGTTGTTCCATCATGGATCTACACTTAGGTTGGGATATGTCAAATATTGGTGCCTTGGTCAAATGTTGGTCAAAACAGCAAAAAATTGGCCAATTTTGAACTACAGCTCACATAAACCTCATGCGACCCTCACTTTAAAACTATTAGGTTATACACTTGTCTCGAAACATAAGTACTCATGGTATGGGTTGATGAGACGTTCGATCTATATCAGTCTTGATCTCACATTCCGATCTTCAGATGGGGTGAGATCAGCATCTTTCATCTTACCGAACAATCCATGAAGGGTTCGTCCACGCCAGCTAGAGTAGGTCCAACGTAATGATGTCGCTTTTGTTCAAACGATAACCATGGAGATTCAACTATGTAAATTAAACAACCAAACCGTCTTACCCATCCCCGTCTGCGCCTTACAGATCCCCGTTGGCGCCATGCTCAACCCCGCCGTCGCCATGCCGCGCCTCGTACATCCCCAGCCGACGAGCATGCTCGCCGTGACGCCCCGCCATGCTCCCCGCGCTCACTGCCGTCGGCACCGCCGGCGCCATGCGACATCGGTGCTCCTGCAGGTCAGCGCGAGATCGGGCGTGCGGTCGCAGCTGCGGGCGCGGGGCGGCGCCTCGCGCTCGGCTAGTTGCGCTCGGGGCGTCGACGAGCATGGCGGCTGGGCCCGGCGGCACGGTGACGCGAGCTCGGAGCTCCGGGCAGCAGGACGTGACCCTGACACCCAAAGACGGACTAGGTGGCGCAAGCATTGGCAGGCACGAGCGGGAGCATGAGGAGTGGCCGCGCGAGCGAGAGCACGACGAGCGGGCACGAGCTTTAGCGCGGACTGAGAGCATCGCAGAGGCGGGCGCGGGCGGCTTCTCTCAACCGAGCTGCTGCTGCCGGGCGAGTAGCAGGGCGGAGCTGCAGGGCGGGAGCAACGGCGACCGAGCATAGGCAGCACTCGTTGGGCGCACCGGCCGACCTGCTACGTGTTTGACGAAATGTCGAGGCCGACATGTCAAAAAATGGGTCCGGATCATGGAAGCTCCAACAAGGCCTCTCCGATGGCGGATCGACGACGGCCAGATCGGCGAAGAACCCACACGTTTTGACCGATTCCTCATCGACGGAAGAATCAGAGGATGCGGAGGCTGTCGCCGCTGGCGGGTCGAGGAAGCACCGTCTTGCCCTCTCCGCTGGCGGATCGAGGAACCGCCAAGATGTCGTCTCCACTAACAGGTCGAGGAAGCGCCGTAATGCCGTCTCCGATGGCGGGTCGGGAAACTGGCAAGGCGCCGTCGCTGCTAGCGGGTCAAGCAAGTGTCGTCATGCTGTCTCCGGTGGCGGATCAGGAGACCGGCAAGACGCAGTTACCGCTAGCGGGTCAAGGACGCACTGTCATGTCGTCTCTAGTGGCGGATCAGGAAACCGGCAAGACGCCGTCTTCGCTGGCCGGTCGAGGAAGCGTTATTGAGGAAGTGCCAAGACACCGTCGAAGCTGCCTTTCATCTGAAATCTCAAAATGAATATGTTTGTAGCAACCGAACTTTTATTTGGAAAATTCATTCAACATCTGTTGGGATACAATATTTGCTCTGAGCTGGTAAGAGATAAACAAAGCTATTGTAGCCCTCAAACTAATGGCGATTCAGATTGGATGAACAGAATACTGTTACTGAATCTCTTGGTGTGCAAATCTAATGTATATTGGTCTAATTGCACCATGAACACAATCATTTGTCAAATACTAGTCGATGAAACTGAAACAGCTTCTTTGTTTGCATCATCAAGTTCTTATTTCCCATGAAAGTCCTGTATTATGACGAAATCCTCTTCTTGTAATTTCAGGAGTTACGTAAGCTTAAAAAAAACTACCCCAGATCCTCAAAAGAAAATTTAAAATACTAGTCCTTTATGGACAGGTTCCATACCTCAACTCGTACCTGATCCCCAGAAGGGCCAGCAGACTCATAGGGCAGCGCGCCTTAATTAATTAGGTCGAGAAGCCTGCTCTATATAGAGGAGTTCGAAGAGGTAGCCGCAGCTGGGTTTATAAACCAGTGCGGCTGCCCTTCGCCGGGCGAGGTGGGACTAAACTTTGAGGTGGCAGCGCAAGGCCTTTAGTACCGGTTGGTGGCTCCAACCGGTACTAAAAGCCTTCGTTTCCCGCCGCTTGGCCTGACGAAAATAAGCCTTTAGTACCGGTTGGAGCCACGAACCGGTACTAAAGGCCCATCCTATATATATAGCACTTACAAAAATTTCAGTTTCATCTCCCCACTTCGTCTCCAACCTCTCGCGATACATCGCCGCGCGCGCCGCCCGTCGCCCATCATCCGTCGTCATCGTCGCTGTCCCCGCCGCCGCCCGTCGTCGTCGTCGTCTCGCGCTGCCGCCCCGAACGCCGCCGCCGTCCGTCGTCATCGCCGCGGCCGTACGTCTCTCTCACACCCGTGCCGCGCGCACCGGCCCGTACGTACGCCGCTGCCCCCGCCCCATACGCCGGCGTCCCCGCTCGTACGTACGGGGCGGCGGCGTACGGGGCGGCACTGCAGTATACACACACACATACACACACATACACACACATACATACACACACATACACACACACATATTTTTTTTACATATTTTCTATTTTCTGTTTTTTAGAAAAGTTAATTAGATGATTGAATATTAGATTAATGTCGAATGTTAGATGAATTAGATAGAAAAGTTAAATATATATTAATGTCAATTGTTAGAGATGAATATAGCTAGATATTAATTAGGTATATGAGATTTGAACTAGTTGAATAATTAATATAACTAGTTTATTTTTAGTAAGAAAATTGTCGAACTAGTTTATTTAGGTATATGAGATTTGAACTAGTTGAATAATTAATATAACTAGTTTATTTTTAGTAAGAAAATTTAGGTATCTGAGATTTGATGATCTAATTAAAATATTATTTATTAATGAGTTTTTCTGTTTATTTAATTTTTTATATATTTTTAGTTTATATAAATGTTACATTAATGTCGAATGTTAGATGAATTCGATAGAAAAAGTTAAATATATAGTAATGTCAATTGTTAGAGATGAATATAGTTAGATATATTAATGTCAAATGTTAGATGAATATATATTTGGCTAGATATAGGTGTTTAATGTTTCACCTATATGAACATAGGAAATGTCATCTGACGACGAAAAAGATTTCATTATGTGCGAACACTGTGAAGATCAGCGCGGTCTGTGCGACCAAAATTTCCTTGTTGATGGTAGGCGCTTCAGCATCAAGCTGGATGAGACATTCGAAGTTGATACAATAAGTCACTCTGTCAATTATTATTTGAATGCAAAACTTATGCTTCATTTGCTTCAACTTATAATTTTAAATTTTCACTATTCTACTAGCGCATCCCCTGCCATGCAAAATTTTTTGTCTTGGATAAGATAGGTTTTAGTGCTATAGATGATATAGAGGTAAAGAGAGTTTACTTGAAGACGGAGCATGGGTATACTTTCAACGTCAAATTATATAATGGAGACACATACACCCATTTTGAATGCAAACCTTGGCAAGCACTATGCAAGGCTTATGCATTTAAGCCTGATATGGTTATCACCTTTGATATTCGTCCGGAAGATGATATTGAAGGTAATATAGACATCTGGGTCGATGTGCAAACGCCTCCAGTTCTACCATTTGGTGAGTTTTTCTCAACCATGCATGCATATGTTTATGTCTTTCATACAGTTTATTCAAAAATAGTTGACAACTAATTTCTATTGTCAGCTTATTTCGGTTCAAGCAAACATGTCCGGCGCTTGGTAGACAGGACCTACTACTGCCCCGGGGCTCAACTAAACTGCGAGGAGATAAGTCATTATGTTTCATGGCTTGAGGATCTTAATACTGTCAAGATAAATTTTTTTCCTAAACTTAGAAATGTTAGTACTCAAAACGTGCGACCAATGGTGATCGTATTGAACTACGGTCACATCTATAATTGAAAGATGGTAAGATTTTAAATATTTGTCCTTAATTAGTGCATCTTTTGCATACATTATTTTTGAAGCTAAACTTTCATTGCTTAGTATATTAATTACTATACGATGTTCTTCAACAGGGACTTTCGATGACAGTTGTGCCTCAGTGGATCGAGACAAAAGGTCGCATGTCAATGGTTAGCTTACGACCAAGATTTCCTACATTGCACATGAGTGCATTCAGGATTTCTGAAAGCGAAGAATGCTTAATAGTGAAAGATTGGAGCAAAATTATTAACGATCGCAGAGAAGTACTAGGGGGCAGCAAGGAGAAGCGCAACCCAAGATTAGGAGACAGATTCATCTGCATGCTCCAGTATGATGAATCAGGAGAGCTATACATGTTCTATGCTATTCTACCTGAGAGGGAGCAGCAGGATCAGTAGCTACTAGTTCATGCTCTTAATTAGTACTTGTCTCATGTCCGTGTCCTGAACTTCGATGTTGGTGATGATTATGTTGAACTTGATGATATCTTTGCTTCTGTTACAAAGTGAATGTTTCCTCTTTAAGCTAGCCAGCATTGATGATGATTAGATAGCTAGCGGTAATGACTATGATGATTAAATAGTGGTAATTAGACGACTATGATGATTTTTAGCTAGCTAGAGTTTATTTATTTATTAATATGCGATGATGATGATGATGACGACGACTACAACTCATTATAACGTGAAACAATCCTAAATTAAATTGATAACACAAATTTAATTGAAAAATACAAAATAAAACAAAAACCCACAACCATTTAGTACCGGTTGGTGTTACCAACCGGTACTAAAGGGCTCCCGGCCCCCGGAGCTGGCTCGTGCCACGTGGTTCCCCTTTAGCACTGGTTCGTGCTGAACCGGTACTAAAGGGGGGGGGGCTTTAGTGCCGAAACTTTAGTGCCGGTTCCTGAACCGGCACTAAAGGGCCTTACGAACCGGTGCTATTGCCCGGTTCTGCACTAGTGTTCTCTTGGCTTGTTGATCACTACTAGCTATTGGTAGGCAGGGGCACAACCAGGAATTATTGATGACTGAGGAAGAGCGGCGGTGCAGCATGTTTAGCCTTTACCTGGGCAATTACAATTCCACTTGTTGTCTGCCAAATTTGTTTAGAGCCCAAATCATTGATGCTACGACCAGGTTCCAGTTTGATTTCTCTATAGTGCACAGGTATTAGTTCTTTAATAATCAATGTAAATAAAGGCCCAGTTATATTTGCTTGTCTGTGTTTCCTTTTGTAATCTGCAAGGAACTCAAATACAGCTGTGCATGTGCTCACGTGTTGTAGTTGATCAATAGTTAGAATTGCAAATTAGGAGACACTTTAGTTGCAAGTATAGTTGACCAATAATCTCATACTTGATGCTGGTGAACTGAATCAAAACATACTCTTGATTCCAAAAAAAATAACTTCGACCTGTGATAAGTGACCGCCTACCTGTGTATTTCTCTGCTTAGGACATCAAAATTTACTTGTATGCAATAATCCTATGAAAGATCGCTTTTGTCTAGTTGAAGTCCACTGAAAATGAGAAGATTTGCGATATAGCGTGAGGGTGAAAACACAGTGGCTAGCAAGAGCCATCTTTATTTGAACGGGAAAGCCATCAAAAGGTGGACAGCTTCCCGGATAAGTAACTAATATTTCTCAATCCTAATCTAATTACTCCATTGGTGCATGCTTCTTGACTTGTTGCTCCTGTCTTGGATTCTCTGGGTGAAAAACACATGTGAATTTATTTAATTGTTGACACATTGACAATAGCTGTTCTCCATCACGTATTAGTACTGCAGAATTGGTTTTGAATAAATTTCCTATTCTCTATTTCGTCCTAAGGGAACGTGGTCTTTGAACTGTGAAGGGGTTTATTAATTGGTTAACCATTGACATTGTCTGTTTTTCATCACGGGTCGCTACTGTTATATTTATGTTACCAAGAGTCGGCAGTAAAGTTAAGGAAATCGCATGATTGAACTAGATAGAAAATAGGCAATCCCTGAACTAGATAGGTAATATTCTGTCTGTTTCAACTCTGTATGGCTTGCTGAAGAAAATAGGCAATCCCTGAAATAGATAGGTAATATTCTGTTTGTTTGAACTCTGTATGGTTGCTGAAGGACTCAGTGTGGTGTCTAAAGAATATTGATTACAGTTTCAAGTAGTGGGCCATGTCTTATTGCCATTTCAAAATATGTGATTCTACACAAGTTCAGTGAAAATCAGCCCGTTTTGTATTCCTGCTCATGAACTCCATATGCGTAAAACAGCATGAAGAAGATGATTCTCATTTGTTATGTGCTCCCTTTGATTATACACTTCTCTCCTCGTGTACTCATTTTGTTATATATACTTGGGATACTTACGGAATACTTTCTGCCATTGTAGGTACTAAAAGAAAATTACTCACCATTGAAATGAGAAATGTATGGCTTTGTTCGCCTGACAAATATAGAAATTCATAAGGAACTAATCTCTTCTACACTGTACATGAGGCGATACACAAGCTGATCTCATGAGGTGAAATGCAGGCTGAATCCTGGCTGATATGTGTATAGTTCAGTGGAGTAGCATCCTGTTTTTTCCCAATGTATTTGACTTGATACTTACTCGAGTTTTGTTAGACATACTTCTGTAGTCCCCTTTGGGTAACGCGGGTGTGCACAGAGTGAAAAGTTGACGTGATCCAGATATTGTTTAGTCTTTTGAAAGGCGGTGCGTATATTGGTACAGAAAAAGCCTAGATTGTACTGATTTTGGCAGGCAAGCATACAGTTTTTAGGAGTATACTAACTTGTAAGCCTTTGATCTTTCTTTTGAAATTACATTTTCTCTCGTTAATTATTTCTAACAAAAACATGTTTATTTATGTGGCATAATTTTGGTCTCATCTGGTCATTCTGATAGTTCTTATGTTGGGGCAAGTCTTACATTGCAGTCTCACAAGGTTGATGTCTATAGATTGCTGCAATTTATCATGCCTTAAATATGTTACTTATGTCAGACGTCAGCCCTATATCTATGTTACAGTGTGTAATAAGAAAGTTACAAGAGTAATTTTGCTTTTGGGGTTATAAAATGTGGGATGGCTTCTAGCCAAAAAAAGGAAAATGTGGGCTGGCTCGAATGGGCGCACACAATATTTTCTTACTTTAGGCTCACAATTTTTTTTACTTTGGTGCCTGGCTGGTCAGAATGGGCGAAGGAAGTTTTCTTTAGCTTTCTCGCAGCTTTTCTTACGGTGGTGGTTATCCAAAATCATGTCACTGGAAGCCCATGGACGGGCTGGCTCTGGATGGTGCGCTCTATCGGTGGGGTGAGGAATAAGCATTCTTCACCCAGGGTGACAAATAGCGCGACCCATCCTGTCTAACAATACGACATTATGCAGGCAGTAATCCATGACAAATCAGACAACTAAACTATGTAGAGAAGCGTGTTGTACCTTGGGTGAGAGAATTTTGGATGCTATACATTTTTATTAACAACACATAAACACATACAATCACATCAAGAAAGATACAGAAAAATTAGGAAGGAAAGAGAAAGTGAGAATTTGCTGCCCAGTGCTCATGACTCACCTTGGTGAGAAGGGCAGTGAGCTTGCTGTCTTTCCGGTGCCGAGGATGACCTTGCTACCGGAGGAGGTTAGTAGGGCGAGTGGAGGAGACCCTGGCGGTGCAAGAAACCCTAAAGTGAAGGGCGTCCGCGAGCAAGCGCACGTACCTTCAAGTTGTGGTACCACCGATGTCCACTTTGCAAGATATCTGACTAAAATACAACGTAGGTGCAATTTGTGGTACCAAATGTGTTAATACCTCTATGAACTAGTACGCCCCTTTAACCGGATCCTGAGAAATAGTATAATAAATAAATGAAAAAAATCAGGGGCACTGTAGAGAATATCATTGCAATATCCTGCTCCTTTTTTCACAACACTAGAGGATGGTTGCAATATGTTGTACGTATTACCATGGATGCACAAGTTGTCGCAATATGTAATAGTTATTGCAACACAACGAAACTGAGGCAAAAAATCGCCCTATTACAACCAATACATGTTTTGTTGCAATAAGAAGCAGTGTATTTTGCAACAGTATCTATGGCTAGCGCCACATATCAGAATTGTTGCAATATATGTCTAAATATTGCCACGAAGATTCACTTTGTTGCAATACCTAGTCTTTATTGCAAAAAATGATCAATTCACGCAACGGGACACAACTGTCGCAATATCACTACCATATTGCAACGCTAATGCAGCTTGTGGCAATACATGGCTTCTATTGCAACAAAGTGAGTACCTAGCACAATGAAACGAAACTGTGGCAATATGTAGATCCTATTACCATGAACTAGAATTTTGTGGTAATATAGCATTTTATTGCAACGGAAGAGATCTGTGGCAATAAATTTTGTTGCAATAGACCGGAATCCTTGTAGTGAGGACGGCCACCACCAGCAGCTGTAGCAGCAGTACTCACCGGCGGAGAGCACAAGCAGCCGCAGTATGCAACGACACTGGCGAGCAACAAGAGTGCATCGAGCTAGCTAGATATCTTCCACAGGTAGGAGAAGTACGTGGGCTCCACCGGTACATCGAGCTAGCAAGCTAGCTAGCTATCTTGCACAGTGTCAGCAGCAAGACCGAGTCAAGGCAGGAAGAGCCAGGAGTTACTAGCAACAGGCCGGGCTGCAAGCCTCGTCTCCCTGCTCGGCTAGCGGGCCCCGAATGGGCCTTAGGACACATAGTTGGTTAAGTACCATTTCTCCTTTTCTCTGTAAGGCTGGCGAACGACATTTGGCTAAGGATAGGCTAGCTTGGGCAGGTCGTCTTCCTCCTCCTTTCCCCTTTCCTGAGATGTAATCCAAATTGAGATGAACTCCATGGAATTATAGATAGAGCTAGAGATTGAGTGTTAACAATCTGGCATCAGAGATGTTTGTTCCGGTGGCCATGCCCCACCACCACTGCCACACACGTCTCGCCGACAAGCTGCGCGCCGCCGCCATGGATAGGATTCCGTCGGAAACCAAGGCCATCTACGACCTCCTTCGCGCCGACTACGATCAAGCCAACCGCGACCGCGTTGAGTCCACAGCGAAGGCCCTCGCCCAACTCGATGCCAAACTCGACCTCCTCTCCGGGCGAATCGATGAGGTCAAGGTGTCGATTGGGGTCAACCTCGATGAGCTGCAGCAGGGCCTCGACAAGTCAACACCGCAGGCTCTCGAGCTGCCGAGGAGCGCACCAGTTACGCCGCCGAGAGCTCCGAGCGGCGGATCCACGGGTCCTGATGGCCTCCGTTTCGACAACGAGAACAGGGAGCAAGGGCATAAGGTTTATGTCCCACCTCCTGTCAGAGGTATGCATTTCGACCAAGCAATACAACGTGTTCCTTTTGCTCCCTTGGAAAATTCTCGCCAGACTTCTGCTGATGTGTTCGGTGTTGGACCTTGGATCGAGATGCCGCGTTTTGATGGGGCCAACCCAAAATTGTGGCAGACTCGTTGCGAGGATTATTTTAGATTTTGGGGCACACCACAGAATCAGTGGATCTCTCTCGCCACATCATTGTTTGAAGGACCAGCTGCTAGATGGCTCGAATCAGTGCGCAGGCGAGCACTCAATTCCACATGGGATGAGTTTTGTAGATTGCTTCGGGGCAGGTTTGGCCGGAACCTTCACCAGTCAGCGTTGAGGAAATTTTTTCACATATCGTAGACAAGAACTGTAGAGGAATATGTGGAATTCTCTGAGTTGTTTGATCAACTAGTTGCTAATGAAAGTTCGCCAAATACAGTACACTATGTAACTCGCTTCATGGAGAGGTTACAGCCTACTGTCAGACTCGCTGTCGGCATTCAACAGCCAACTGAGTTGGATACTGCCTATCAATTGGCCTTGTTACATGAAGAATTGGGCATGCATTCTAGTAGTTCTTCTGTTGTTAGTTCCAGCCGTAGAGCTTCAACATTGCCATTACCACCACCACCAGCTCCTGCGCCCAGTCCCCTGTCAGGCCGTGTTATTGAGGACAGAAGAATTTCTGAAGGTGTCAGACGCCAGGGTACTGACAAGTGGGGAGCATTGCGTGCTTATCGAAGAGCTCGAGGTCTATGTTTTGTGTGTGGTGAACGTTGGAGAAAGGACCATACTTGTAACACCCACGATGCGGCTATATCTCCCATGTGTCGGAGCACGACTTAGAGGCATAACCACATTGTAGGCATGTCGCAAGAGGGGTAATCTTTACACATCCCATGTACTGAATAAGAAAGAGGTACATAGTTGGCTTACAATCGCCACTTCACACAATACATAAAAGTAGTATTACAACATCCAGATACAATCAAGGTCCGACTACGGAACCAAAATAAAGACAACCCCAAATGCATAAGATCCCCGATCGCCCCAACTGGGCTCCACTACTGATCGTCTGGAAAGGAAACGAAGTAATGTCCTGAGTCCTCATCGAACTCCCACTTGAGTTCAGTCGCATCTCCTGGAATGGTATCATCGGCACCTGCATCTGGTTTTGGAAGTAATCTGTGAGTCACGGGGACTCAGCAATCTCACACCCTCGCGATCAAGACTACTTAAGCTTATGGGTAGGGAAAAGGTATGAAGTGGAGCTGCAGCAAGCACTAGCATATATGATGGCTAACTACGCAAATGAGAGCGAGAAGAGAAGGCAAAGCACGTTCGAGAATCTATGATCAAGAAGTGATCCTAGAACTACTTACGTTCAAGCATAACCCGAGACCGTGTTCTCTTCCCGGACTCCGCCAAAAAGAGACCATCACAGCCACGCACGTTGTTGATCCATTTTAATTAAGTTAAGTGACAAGTTCTCTACAACCGGACATTAACAAATTCCCATCTGCCCATAACCGTGGGCACGGCTTTCGAAAGTTCAAAACCCTGCAGGGGTGTCCCAACTTAGCCCATCACAAGCTCTCACGGTCAACGAAGGATATTCCTTCTCCCAGGATGACCCGACCAGACTCGGAATCCCGGTTACAAGACATTTCGACAATGGTAAAACAAGACCAGCAAAGCCACCCGATGTGCTGACAAATCCCGATAGGAGTCGCACGTATCTCATTCTCAGGGCAACACCGGATGAGACTAGCTACGAGTAAAACCAACCCTCAAGTTTCCCCGAGGTGGCCCCGCAGGCAGCTCAGTTCGGACCAACACTCAGAGGAGCACTGGCCCGGGGGGGATTAAAATAAAGATGCCCCTTGAGTCCGCGGAACCCAAGGAAAAAAAGGCTAGGTGGCAAATGGTAAAACCAAGGTTGGGCCATGCTGGAGGATTTTTATTCAAGGCGAACTGTCAAGGGGTTCCCATTATAACCCAACCGCGTAAGGAACGCAAAATCAAGGAACATAACACCAGTATGACGGAAACTAGGGCGGCAAGAGTGGAACAAAACACCAGGCATAAGGCCGAGCCTTCCACCCTTTACCAAGTATATAGGTGCATTAATGTAAACAAGATATAATAATGATATCCCAACAATAATCATGGTTCAATAAGGAACAAACTCCAATCTTCACCTGCAACTAGCAACGCTATAAGAGGGGCTGAGCAAAGCAGTAACATAGCCAAACAACGGTTTGCTAGGACAAGGTGGGTTAGAGGTTTGACATGGAAATATGGGAGGCATGATAAAGCATGTGGTAGGTATCATGGCATAGGCATAGCAATAGGGCGGGCAACTAGCAAGCAAAGATAGAAGTGATTTCGAGGGTATGGTCATCTTGCCTGTAAAGTTCTATGAGTTCACGTAAGCTTGATCCTCGTAAGCGTACTCAACGGGTTCCTCGATCACGTACTAGTCTCCAGGCTCTACCCAAAGCAAGAACACAAGCAAAGGGAACCGCAATCAACCACGGTGCAATGCGTAAGCAACATGATGCAAAACAAGGCATGATATGCGGGATGTAAAATGCAATGCATATGCGTGCTTCGGAAGGGAAAGATTGAACCAGGCCTCAACTTGGCAAACCAAGAGCGCCGCTAGAAAGATGAGTTGATTTTGGTCGAAATGATATAAAGATCACCGGAATCGGATGCACGGTTTGTAAATGGCAAGCAAAACAATAATGGCACCAATCTGCGATTAAAAACATGATGCCATCTAAAATGCATCAAGAAAATAAGCTACTGCACTCTAACATAGCAACAGAACACATGGAAGTGATCCACTCAAGATGCTTGACAAAATATGAACACTGAGCTATGGCGAAATCACACAATAGCAGGTTCAAACAAGTATGGCAAAAGTGCAAAAATATCAGGTTCACAGACTTAGTGAAAATAACAACATGCCAGGATTTAACATCAGGAAGCAATGTTTAGAGCAAGATAACAACATGCTACATGAACATATCATGGCAAAGCAAGGCATAGCATGAAACTACTCAAAGCATATAACATAATTCCCTTACTGACCATAAGCCAAAAGGGATCAAAAAATAAGATGGCACCCATGTAAACATAGCAAGTTTCGTTAACAGATTCAGATTTAGCAGAAAACTGGACATGGCAAAAACAGAGTTACGTAGGCATGTTTGCGAGCTCGATGCACTCACTACATGGCATTGCATGACAAACTAAGCATACACCTAGCAAGAAGGCATGTTCAAAAAGATAAACATGGCAAGAAAAATGTCATAGCATGCATGGATCAACTACAACAACCTCGGCAAAATTGATTAACACGTAAACAATCTGCCAGGAACATTTTATAGCAAAAGTAGAGCAAGATTGAGTCATGCTAGGATACTCCATAATTGCAAACAAAGACATGGATGGATAGAACATAACAATATCTCAAAATCATCCTTACTGAACATGCTCAAAAGAGGCATGGATCTCTCTGTAGCAACATGAATACATGGCATAAAAATAACATCAGGGAAATAACTTAGAAGAATTCTAAGTCCCTGAAATCAGCAAGATCACGAGAGCTACTTTGCATGCTTGTCCTAGTCACCACATTGATCACAAAAGGGGATACACCTGTCAGGACCCCGACTCGATGTCACATCGATCTAGCCGGTAACACCTCATATCACCTTGCGGCCTCACGCACGGTATCCCCACGGGTGTCGCCTTACCTTTGTCCGGGACCGTTTGCGCATTTTGGCTCACGTATATGATAGTGTCGCTAGCATCCATATGATAAAGAGCCCGGGCTGACATGACTAGTCGTAAACCCAAAGTGGCACAGACTTACAGGGACAGGCATCCATGACCCAGCTTCGAACGTGTCGGTCATCAGCAAATGGGTCCGGGCTGTAGCACTGGGCTAGCAGGACTCCGGTAAACCGGGCTGTAGCGGGCTAACAGGACTCCGGTACTCAAAGCGTGACATTTCCCCGAAGGGACAGACACAGGAACGAAGAAGGACACATGCCGGCCAGCCTAAGTGTTCCAGAGCAGTAGCAAGCTACCATGGCTCAGCGGTAACACTAGGAGACATTTCCCGGTAAGAGAGGCTACTAAAGATAAACAACTAGATGGTCAGATCCCACACATACCAAGCATTTCAATCATACACACAATATGCTCGATATGTGCAAATACAACGAAGCATCACAACATGACTCTACGACACAAGTACTTTATTTACGGCTCAGAGAGCCATACATAACATACACAAAGGTACGGGTCTTACGACCCAACATACAAGTCATACAGTCATACAAACCAGCAGCGGAAGTAGCTTGTCTGAGTACAGACAACTAGTAAAATAAAAGAGGCTTGGAAAGCCTAACTATACTACGTGGTCCTTCACAAGCTCAGGGTCACCACCTGGGTCTTTAGCCTACTCGTTGATGTCAACGTCTACAAAGAACCCATCAGAAGGGGTTGCAGCGTCTTCTGAAAAAAATGTAAATTATAGCAACATGAGTACAAAGGTACTCAGCAAGACTTACATCAGATCCTACATACATGCATGTTATCAAGAAGGGTTGGTGGAGTTATTGCAGCAAGCCAGCTTTGACTCTTGGCTAGACTATCCTACGATACTCCAACTTGAAATGGTTTTGCGCACACGAGTCCACTACTCACCACTTCAATACACTACCGAGGATCCACCTCCGTCTTCCTACGAAAGAGCCATCCTCGGCACTCACACTTATCTTGAGGCTTTTAACAGTTTCCATTTACTTGTCTATGAACTGTATAGGCAACCAAGTAGTCCTTTACCGCGGACGCGGCTATTCGAATAGATTATGATAACCCTGCAGGGGTGTACTTCTTCATACATGTTTCCACCACTTAGCGTCTGCACACGACATGTGCTCGGCAGACTTCAAGCGAAAGCCGACGTGGCTGTAGACCACGACCTACCTAAACACTTAAGCCTCTAGTCCAGGTTTATCGCCTATTCAGGTTCCATCCGCAGGGAGTCCGGCCGGGGTTTCCCATACGGTCCCGAACGATGTGAACAGGGTTCCCGAGATACCTAACGGGTATTCGGTACACCCGGCCACGTACCTACCGCATCACAGCCCACCCCTACGGTCAGCGCTGTCCACGGCCTCCAGTAGGCTACAAACACCAGAAACTACTTGCAACTCCTGGACAGAGAGCTAGGGTGAATAAGAAGTCGAGCGGGGTCATATTTCAGGGCCCAATGCATGGTAGTAGCTGTATCTTAAATCACGCATACAGATCTCAGTGCTTAAGGTCGGCTTCAATGAAACAACCCACCATGTACTCCTACATGGCCTCTCATCGATACCTTTACCAAATCGTGTTCACCACACTACTCTCATTACCGACATAATCATTTCACTCTAGCCCATCACCCCGATGAACCAGACCTGACACGACTCTAAGCATAGCAGGCATAGCAAGGTAGGAACAACACATACATATGGCTCAATCAACTCCTACACATGCTAGTGGGTTTCATCTAGTTACTGTGGCAATGACAGGTCATGCAGAGGAAATGGGTTCAACTACCGTAGCACACAGCAGTTTGAAACGCGTTGTCTTAATGCAGTAAAAGAGAGCAGGAGCGAGAACATGGGATTGTATCGATATGATCAAATGGTTGGTTGCTTGCCTGATGGTTCGATGCACTGATACGGTTCTTCGTTAGGGTAATCACGGTATTCCTCGGAGACAGAACCTGCCGCAGAGAGCACCGATACACAAACATTACCAAACGGTATGCAACAATATGATGCATGCATGAGACATGGCAAAATGAGTGTATTGGGCTAATGCAACTAAAACCAGAAGGGTTTGAACAAATTTGAATCAAGGATTCAAATTTCAAATTCAAATATGGCCTTTTAAAGTGCTTTTCCTTGTTCTGCTTAAAACATCAATTTAACTTGTTTGATCATGCATGAAAATAGTACATATGGATAGATTGGATTTTTCTGATCATTTTTCATATATAATTTGTCCAATTTGGAGTTACAGAATAAAAGTTATGAATTTTTGAAGTTTAAATTATATTCTGGAATTTCCTGATTTAAATTAAATCCAGAAAATCAATTACTGCGTCAGCCTGACGTCAGTGTGACGTCAGCAGGTCAACGGAACAGGTCTGGGTCAAACCTGACAGTGGGTCCCGCATGTCAGGGTGATTATTTTAATTAAAACTTAATTAAAACTAATCCTGTTTAATTAACAGGGCTGGGCCCCACCTGTCATTGACTCAGGGGAGTCAACCAGGGCCCACCCGTGGTCAAACCCGGGTCGGCTGCACCGGCGTTTAGCCGCCGGCGAGCCCGACGCGGCGGCGGGAGTGGTTTTGGCTATTCCGGCCACCAAATGGGCCGCGGAGATCACCGGAGTGGAGCTGAGGACAAACCGCAGCTCTTGGCGGAGTCCGTTGGGGTCGGGGTGGCCGGAGTTGGCGCCGGCGACGACCTTGGCGGCCATCGGGGTTCGGCCGAAGACGAACTTGACGCTAGAGGGTTCGGTGAGGCTCGTGGAGTAGCTAGCTAGGTGCTGCGGGACTTGGTGAGTAAGATGGACACCATCTTGTGGCCGGAGGATGACCGGGAGCACGTCGGCGACGAGGTCCACGGCGGTGGGTGCGGTTGAGCTCTGGGAGGTTGCTACACGGCTCGGGAGCAAGAACGGAAGGGAGGGGAAGATGGCTAAGCTCACAGTGAGTGCGACGGAGTCCTTGGTGCGGCCGGAGATGGACCGGAGCGACGATGGCGTTGAAGGGGATCTCCGGCGACGGTGAGCTCGGGCGAGGTCGGTGCGGTGGTCTCGGGCGTTGCGAGCGCTCGGGGCTCGGCTGCTCGATGAAGTGGACAGCGGCGGAGCTCCTGGACACGGTGAGACGGCGTGGGGTGGTCGGAGGGCGTGGCTACGGCGAGGGGGTGGCGGCGATGGCGTCGGCCATGGCTGGGGCGTGCGAGGGGGAGGAGCTGGAGAGGAGAGGGGGTGTCTGGGGGGTTCGGGGGAGAGAGAGAGACCGATCCTCGACGTCACCTGGCGAGGGGAGCGGCGAGGCGGCGAGCAGGTGCGTGGCGCACGCCGCGGTCGCCGTCGGGCACCTGCCTGCCTGCCTGGCCGGCAAGCAGCTCGCTGGAGCGGTGCTGGGCTGGGCCGGTAGGTGGGCCGGGGCAGGCGCCAGGTAAGTTTTTTTTCATTTTCTTCTGTTTTCTGTTTTTCTAATACTTCTGCAACTTTGTTGAATTAAATAAAATACCTAGGCAATTTCAAAAATCACCAAATCACTCCTGGTCCATAGCTGGATTATTTCCAACATGAAACATTTTAGTTTGGAGGTATTTGAGCATTTAAATATTTTATATAATTTTAAATGCCCAAATTCAAATATTTATGAATTAATTCAAAAACCCTAAGATGGCCTAGGAAAATGTGCACCACTTTTGGCAGAGGTTCTGAACCAAGACAAAAATGATGGACATTTTAGAAGGGCATTTCAGGTTCATTGAAAATTATTTTAGTAAACCCTAGTTGGTTTCAGAGGGGACTGGGGGTTCTGTCATCCCCATTTCAAGTTTCTGATGAAAGAATAAACATGATGCAACACTCTAATGCATGACTAGCTAGGGTGTGACAACTCACCCCCACTCAAAAGAATCTCGTCCCGAGATTTGGGTTCCTCCGGGAAGAAGGCGGGGTACTCGAGTCGAAGACGATCCTCCCTTTCCCAAGTTTCTTCATCCTCAGAATGGTGCGACCATTGAACCTTGAGAAACTTGATGTTCTGGCGTCGAGTGGTACGCTCGGCCTGATCGAGGATACGAATGGGGTACTCTCGATATGTAAGATTATCCTGGAGATCAAGCGTTTCGTGGTCCACTTCACGGATAGGATCCGAGAAGCAACGCCTGAGTTGGGAAACGTGGAAGACATCGTGGACTCTGGAGAGATGCGGAGGTAGTTCCAACTGGTAGGCAACTTCTCCTCGTTTGGCGAGAATGCGAAAAGGTCCAATGTAACGAGGAGCCAATTTGCCTTTGATACCGAAACGATGGGTTCCCTTCAGAGGGGTGACCCGAAGATAAGCCTTCTCGTCAACCTCGAAAGTCATAGCCTTATGTTTTCGGTCATATTGACTCTTTTGACGAGATTGGGCTGTTTTCAACTTTTCACGAACGATGCGAACTTGTTCTTCTGCTTCCTGAATCATATCCGGGCCAAAGAATTGTCTTTCCCCCGGTCTCTGACCAGTTAAGGGGTGTTCGACACCGTCGTCCATAGAGAACTTCAAAAGGGGCTTTACCCAAGCTAGATTGATAGCTGTTGTTATAAGCGAATTCGGCAAATGGAAGGCACTTCTCCCAATCCATTCCGAATGAGATAACAGAGGCTCGAAGCATGTCTTCTAGAATCTGGTTGACGCGTTCCACTTGACCGCTCGACTGAGGGTGGAAGGCGGTGCTAAAGGAAAGACGGGTTCCCATAGCATTTTGGAAACTTTCCCAAAATCGAGAGGTGAAAAGACTTCCTCGATCCGAGTTAATTTCCAAAGGAACACCATGGAGAGACACTATTCGGGAGATGTATAAGTCTGCCAGCTGACTAGCGGTTATACTCTCACGAACAGGTAAGAAATGGGCTACTTTGGAAAGACGATCGACCACGACGAAGATAGCATTATTCCCTCTCTTAGTCCTGGGAAAACCGGTAATGAAATCCATACCAATTTTATCCCATTTCCATTCAGGAATAGCTAAGGGTTGAAGGGTGCCAGCAGGCCGTTGGTGCTCTGCTTTTACATGACGACAAACGTCGCAATTAGCAATATACTGAGCAATTTCTCTCTTCATCCTAGTCCACCAGAACCTCTGGCGTAGGTCCTGATACATCTTAGTACTACCGGGATGAATAGTGAGAGGAGATTCATGAGCCTCCTTAAGGATCAACTGCCGTAGATGCTGGTTCTTGGGAACCACTAGACGGTTCTCAAAGTACACAACACCATGATCATTTGTGGAGAAACAACTAGCACCTCCGCTAGCAATATTCTCCTTGATCTTAGCTATTCCCTTATCTCGCTTCTGGGCAGCAATGATTTGATCCGTAAGAGTAGGTTTCGCCACCAAGGTGGAAAGAAATCCTTGAGGAACAATGTGAAGGTTAAGCTTCCGAAATTCCTCATGGAGAAGCGGTTGACTTTGTTGTAACATCAGATTGTTACAATAAGATTTACGACTTAGCGCATCAGCCATGACGTTGGCTTTCCCTGGGGTGTAGGTTATTCCTAAGTCGAAATCTGTGATCAACTCGACCCAACGTCTTTGCCTGAGATTCAAATCCGGTTGGGTGAAGATGTACTTCAGACTTTGGTGATCAGTGAATATTTCGCAACGATTACCGAGGAGGTAATGTCGCCAGGTCTTAAGTGCATAGACTACGGCTGCAAGCTCTAGATCATGGGTAGGATAATTCTCCTCATGTGGGTGCAATTGCCGTGAAGCGTAGGCAATTACGTGTCGATCTTGCATGAGAATGCAACCTAGTCCTTGTCGCGAGGCGTCGCAGTAGATAACAAAGTCCTTAGAGAAGTCTGGCGGTACCAGTACGGGAGCAGAAGTCAGGCGTCTTTTCAGTTCCTGAAAGTTGTGCTCACATTGTGGAGTCCATTCGAACTTCTTATCTTTCTTGAGGAGTTCGGTTAGAGGTTTAGCAACCTTGGAGAAGTTCTCGACAAAGCGACGACAATAGCTCGCTAAGCCCAGAAAGCTCCGAACTTGCTTGACCGATTCAGGTGGAGTCCAGTTAAGGACGGCTTGAACTCGCTCAGGGTTAACAGCAATACCTTTACCAGATATTACATGACCCAGATAGGTCACTTCTGGCAACCAGAATTCACATTTAGAAAATTTGGCATAAAGGCGATGCTCTCGAAGTTTCTGCAACACTAGCCTTAGATGTTCGGCATGTTCTTCCTCGTTCTTGGAGTAGATGAGTATATCATCGAGGTAAACCACGACGAATTTATCCAAATACTCCATGAAGATTGAGTTCATTAACTGAGAAAAGGTGGCTGGAGCGTTGGTTAAACCGAAGGACATGACGGTGTACTCGTATTGGCCGTAACGAGTAACAAAGGCCGTTTTAGGGATGTCCCCGTTTCTGATTTTGATTTGACGGTAACCCAACCTCAAATCCATCTTGGAGAAGACTGAGGATCCAGCGAGCTGATCGTACAGGTCGTTGATCCTAGGAAGTGGATATTTGTTCTTGATTGTGACCAAATTGACAGGTCGGTAATCTACAACCATCCGGTCCGTACCATCCTTCTTCTTGACGAATAGGACGGGGCAAGCCCACGGAGAAGAGCTAGGTCGGATGAAACCCTTTTTCAAGGACTCATCGAGTTGTTTCTTAAGTTCGGCTAGTTCTAGGGGTGCCATCTTATAAGGTCTTCTAGCAATCGGAACGGTTCCTGGAATGAGGTCTATTACGAACTCAACGTCCCTGTCAGGTGGAACACCTGGCAATTCCTCTGGAAAGACATCCGGGAAGTCACGGACTACCGGAACGTCCTCAAGGTCTGGCAAAGGGCTGGCGTTAAGAGAATATAATTGTCGCTTGGCTATTCGGGTCAAGACATTGACTATCTTTCCCGAAGGATGGGTGAGTTGGACAGTCCTAGAGAAGCAATCGATTTGGGCATGATGAGCCGACATCCAGTCCATACCCAGAATGATATTAATATCTGAAGATTTAAGGGCTATCAAAGACGCGAGGAAAACAAGTCTGTCGACTTGGATTTCATTTCCATAACTTACCCTAGAGGTCTGCCATCTAGAACCAGGGGTAGAAATTTCCATAGTGGATGGCATGTCACAGAATGCAACGTTATGCAAACGAGCATAACTTTCGGATATAAAAGAATGAGAGGCTCCTGTATCGAAAAGAACAGATGCCGGGTGGCAATTAACAAGAAGCGTACCGAGAACGACGTTGGGATCCTCTTGAGCTTCTTCGGCAGAGATACAGTTGACATGGCCACGTGAAGCGGTGACCGGCTTGGCGTGGAATATTTTTCCGGTCGGCTTGCCACGGCCAACAGCTTTAGCAGATTGATTGGGGTTTGTCTGGGGACACTCACGCATATAGTGGCCAGATTCCCCACACTTGAAACAAGTCACGGAACTGGTACGTGGAGGAGCATTGTTAGTTGGACCCCCATAGGGCTTGGCTGGAGCAGACTGTTGAACGGGGCGAGGCGCCTGGAAGGATGGCCTCGGTGTAAACCTGGATGGCAGGGCGGTGTTGGGTACCCACACGCGGCGCTTCTGAGGACCAGCACCGGATGAGGAACCCATGTCACGGCCATGCTTGCGTGTTGCGTCATAGTCAGTCTGACCAGTTTCGGCACTGATGGCTTTGTTGACAAGTTTCTGAAAAGTTGTGCACTCATGCAGACGGAGGTCACGGCGAAGCTTAGGACTAAGGCCCTTACGGAACCTTGCTTGCTTCTTGGCATCGGTAGACACTTCCTCGGTTGCATATCGTGCGAGATTACCAAACTCCCTGCTGTAAGCATCCACAGAAAGTCGGCCTTGGGTGAAACTGCAAAATTCTTCACGTTTACGGTCCATGAGACCCTCCGGAATGTGATGTTCACGGAAAGCCTCACTGAATTCAGCCCAAGTAGTGACATGGCCCGCTGGGCGCATAGCTCCATAATTCTCCCACCATAGACTGGCGGGGCCTTCAAGATGATATGCAGCAAAGGTGACCTTGTCAGCCTCCGCTACCAGCGCGGAACGCAGTTTATGAGAGATACTGCGAAGCCAGTCATCAGCGTCGAGGGGCTCGACAGAGTGGTGGAACGTGGGTGGATGTAATTTGATGAAATCACTGAGTGACACCACGTTAGTCCTCTGATGGTGTGCTGTGTTCTGTTCAATACGCTCCAACAAACGGTTGGTCTCCCGCTTGTTTCTCTCAGCTTCCATCATAACCTCGGCTAGTGAAGGAGGATGAGGCAGATTTACATCCCTGGCTTCACTGCCTTCGGCCTGCTCTTGAGAAGCAGGGTTAGCGCGCGTGTTGACCATCCTAGGTAAACAAGACAATGATTTAGTCAGGATGACAAAATTCCGACATAGGGTAAAAATGTAAGGAATAACTCGAAATGCAAGATGATCATCCGTATGACATGGTAGATACAGAAACTGCTTCTTTATTCCATCGTCATACACACCATACAGGGTTTAGTACAAGACCAAACAAGTACTATTACGGTGAAAGATGATTACATCTCATCGGAGGCATTCCAAGCTCCTATACATTATTTTTCTACACCTCCGGAAGGAGTACAAACTAGGTCATAACCCACGAGTCACGCGGGACGATAGACGACACAGCTAGTGCGAACTAGTGATACTACCACCAACTCAGACCGATCCGTAGTAGTCCTCGTAGAAGTCACCTCCATAGCCTGGGAGCTCAACATGATCATCCGGAAACAGACGATCTCGCGGAGCTTGTGGACCATAGGGGCTAGGATGAGGCCTTGGACCAACAAACGGTGGCCTGCGGGGCCCGCGAGGTGGGGTGATGCCTCCTACATCACGCCAAACCATCACGTCTGGCAGAGCAGATCTCACAGGATAGAGATCGCGCATATCTGAGAATCCAGCTTGCACCGCCGGTGCGAACCGAGTCAAAGTGGCCCAGTGGTCAGCACGGGTATTGAAGAGCTCTAACCTTAAGGCCCGATTTTCACGGTCCTTATCCTCGAGCATCTCAGCAGTGGTGCGAGTCCGTGAATCCTCCTGAGTGGGGTCAGCATAGATAGCCTGGAGATACCCTTGTGCTCCCGGAAGTGATCCTGGCATATACCGGAAATCAGAGTCCCGAAATAGACCAGATCTGACTCGCATAATGGTCATCATAGAGTAGGCGGCGTCCTGCACAGCCATCTCAATAGTAACCCCGAGTCCATAGGAGCAGTGAAGAGGCTCGGTGGATCCAGGATAAGATGGAAACTTCCTGACAGTGCAGAGATACTGGCTTTGATTAAAGTCTCGGAATTGCTCTTCGACCATGTACTCAGGATACCAGCGGTATCCAGCCTCAGTCATTACCCTGACCAACTTGGCAGTATGGCCGGGTACATCTAGGCATCGAGTTAGGCGAACCACTTGATTGAGGTCGCGAGTGGCCATCTGAAAGCACAATCATAATGCAAAGGCATTAGAATTTCTAGCGAAATTTCGGCAGCATAACAGCTGTAAATGCTCAAGAAGGATTTTGAGACATTTGACAAAGGATTTCATACACACTCAACATCATCATATCAAAGTTCTGAATCCATTCTAACAACATAATGTGGTAGTAGAACTGAACTAGGCTTGTATCCATCAATCTTATAAGGTACTACTGATTAGTAACACGTGATCCTGATAGAGAGAATAGATCCTAATTCCTTAACCCCCGGTAGAAGAATGGACTGACTCAGATCAGAATGTCATAAGATAAAGGAATAAAAAGAGCCTTACGTTCCA
>NC_041382.1:610046448-610047554 GCF_002162155.2 Triticum dicoccoides | reverse complement strand
GCGCGCGCGCGCCGGCCACACTCCCCTCCCTCTGTCGGGACGAAGACGACAGAGGAGGGAGGCGGGCTGGGCCGCCTGCTGGCTGGGCCGGCCAGCTGGCTGGGCTGCACAGGGAGGAGCCCAGGTAAGCTTCTCCCTTTTATTTTTTTTCTGTTTTCTAATTTCTGACATTTGTTTTTGATTTAAATAATATATTAAATCATTTATTTAACTTATGCCAATTTTTGCAGGGGCTAGATATATTATTCCAGAGCTCCTTTATAATTGGCATAATATTTGGACATATATTAATATATATAGAAATATATTTCCAAAGCAAATATTTATGCATTAATTCCAAATGCCCAAAATAAATGTCCATGAGCCACTAAAAATATTGGTTTGATTTTTATCTCTGTCCAATATTTTCAGAGAGCAACATGAGCATTTTCTTGGACCCTTTTGGAGAAATTTTTATTTGGATCATTTTCAAAATGATTCTGAGGGTTTCACAGATCCCCATTTCAAGTTTCTGATGAAAGAGTAAACATGATGCAACACTCTAATGCATGACTAGCTAGGGTGTGACAACACCCCTATAAAGATGGCATGGCATAGCCCGAAACACATGTAGGGCTCAAGTTCATAGGAGGCACACAACAATCATGGCAAAAATGACAAATGTCCATAATCTGTTAAGAAACAGAAACTAACATTATATAGCACTCTTGCAATAGCATTTAGGGCATCAAGATGAACTCAAACAAGCATGGTGCAATGGAACGAAATGAAGAGGACATCCAGACGAACAAATCGATATATGACACGCCCAAAACGGAGCTACGGATGCAGAGATATGGCATGATGAAAAATGCTAAATAAATAACAGAAAATAACTTAGGAGAAAACGGGGTCAACCCTCTCTCTGGATCCAGACCTGAGGCATGGTTTTCGAGGCATGTTGGAGCTTCGCCGGAGAAGACGGGGGTGGTGGCCGGAGCTTGCCGGATCCGCTCGCCGGTGACGAGGAGCAGGGGAGGCGGCGAGGTAGCGACGAGCGGCGTGGCCGCGGGCGAGGAGGAGGCCGGTCGGCAGCGAAGCTGGCGCGGGGCGTCGCCGGAGCCAGC
>NC_041382.1:610036100-610045645 GCF_002162155.2 Triticum dicoccoides | reverse complement strand
GAGGGCGTGGGTGGCGCGCGCGCGGGCGGAGCCTGGCAGGCGGCGGGGCGGAGCGGGCCGCGGGGGCCGGAGACAGGCCCGGCGGGCTTCGGCGGGGAAGTGCGCGCGGGCGCCACGTGGCGAGCTCCTATTGGTGCGGGCGCGGCGGCGGAGTTGTCCGGCGGCGCGCGGACATGTTCGGTGGCGGCGGGGAGGAGTTTTAGGGTTTGTACTGCGCGAAAAACCGGGGGGAGACACATATTTATAGGAAGGGGGAGCTAGGAGAGTCCAAATGAGGTGCGGTTTTCAGCCACACGATCGTGATCGAACGACCGAGAGGATTGAGGGGGTTTAGATGGGTTTTGGGCCACTTTGGAGGGGTGTTGGGCTGCAACACATACGAGGCCTTCACGGTTCCTTGGTTAACCGTTGGAGTATCAAACAAAGTCCAAATGGCACGAAACTTGACAGGCGGTCTGCCGGTGGTATACCAAGGCCTCTTGACAAGTCTCGGTCCAATCCGAGAACATTTAACACCCGCACACGAAAAGAGGTAAAATGAGACGTCGGAGGACATAGGAGTGCCGGAATGCAAAACGGACAACGGGGAAAAATCTCGGATGCATGAGACGAACACGTATGCGAATGCGATGCACATGATGACATGATATGCGATGCATGACATGGACAACATGCAAAATGAATAAAAAACCCAACCACGAGGGAATATCATAACTTAGTACCGAAAATGGCAAGAGTTGGAATACAAATATGGCAAGTTACATACGGGGCATTACAACACTCCACCACTACGAAAGGATCTCATCCCGAGATCTAGGACTGGAAAAACTCCGGATATTCAGAACGGAGGTGGTCCTCACGTTCCCAGGTGGCTTCACGGTCGGAATGATGTGACCACTTCACTTTCAGGAATTTGATAGACTTGTTGCGAGTCTTGCGCTCAGTTTCTTCAAGAATAGCAACGGGATGCTCATGATAAGACATGTTTTCTTGGAGATCAATCTCTTCGAAGTTGATGGTGCGATCAAGAGTCTTGAAACACTTGCGAAGCTAAGACACGTGAAACCCGTCGTGCACGTTTGCAAAGTTGGATGGAAGCTCAAATTGATAGGCGAGATCGCCTCTTTTGCCAATGATCTTGAAAGGACCCACGTATCTAGGGGCAAGCTTCCCTTTAATACCGAAGTGACTAGTACCTTTCATTGGGGAGACGCGGAGGTAGACATGATCTCCGATCTCGAAAGCCAAGTCACGATGCTTGCTAGAATAGTAACTCTTCTGGCGCGATTGTGCGGCTTTGAGATTTTCATGAATGACTTTGCAAATTTCTTCAGCCTCTATGATCAAGTCATTGCCAAGAAGTTGGCGTTCACCAGCCTCTGACCAGTTAAGAGGGGTACTGCACTTTCTGCCATAGAGAATCTCGAATGGGGCCTTACCCGAACTCGCTTGGAAGCTGTTGTTGTAGGAGAACTCGGCATATGGAAGACAATCTTCCCACTTCATACCGAAAGAAATGACACAAGCCCTGAGCATATCTTCAAGAATTTGATTTACTCGCTCGACTTGTCCACTAGTTTGAGGGTGAAAAGCTGTGCTGAAGCGAATGTTGGTGCCCATGGCCTTCTGAAAAGAATCCCAGAACTTAGAAGTGAAGATGCTTCCACGATCTGAAGATATCAATTGGGGAATGCCGTGCAAAGAGACAACCCTGGAGGTATATAGCTCTGCCAACTGAGCTGTTGTGATAGATTCTTTGATAGGAAGAAAATGAGCCACTTTAGTGAGCTTGTCGATGACAACGAAGATAGCATCATTGCCATGCTTGGACTTGGGAAATCCAGTCACGAAGTCCATCTCAATATGGTCAAACTTCCATTCTAGAATGGCAAGAGGTTGGAGGAGACCAGCAGGTCGTTGGTGTTCTACTTTCACTCTTCTGCAGACATCACATTCATTCACAAACTGAGCAATCTCGCGCTTCATTCGAGTCCACCAATACGACTGCTTGAGGTCATGGTACATATTTGTACTTCCAGGATGAATAGAAAGGAGTGAATTGTGAGCCTCGTTCATAATGACTTTACGAAGGTCACCCTTAGGAACAACAATGCGATCCTCGAAGAATAGAGTATGTTTGTCATCAAGGCGATAACACTTGTACTTGGGTTGGCTCTTGGCAATCCCAATCTTCACCTTCTTCACCATGGCATCAAGAAGTTGAGCCTCACGAATATGATCTTCCAAAGTAGGAGAGACTTGGAGGTTGGCAAGGAATCCTTGAGGAACAACTTGGAGATTAAGTTTGCGGAAAGCTTCACAAAGATCCAGTTGGAAGGGCTTGAGAATCAAACTGTTGCAGTAAGCCTTCCTGCTCAATGCGTCAGCAATGACATTGGCCTTGCCTGGAGTGTATTCAATACTCGGATTATACTCTTGAATCATTTCGACCCAACGAGTCTGCCTGAGGTTGAGGTTGGGCTGAGTGGAGATGTACTTGAGACTGTTATGATCAGTGAAGATGTTCACTTTCCTTCCCAACAAGAGATGTCTCCATGTTAAAAGAGCATGGACAACTGCCGCCAACTTGAGGTCATGAGTGGGGTAGTTCTTTTCGTTAGGCTTCAACTGGCGAGAGGTATAGGCCACAACTTTCTTCTCTTGCATTAACACAACACCGAGACCTTGTAGGGAAGCCTCACAGAAAACCTCGAATGGTTTGGATTCATCAGGAGGAGTCAGAACTGGAGCTGTGACTAACTTCTCTTTGAGGGTGTTGAAAGCGATGTCACATTCAGGCTTCCAGACATACTTCACATGCTTCTGGAGGAGGTTAGAAAGAGGCTTCGCGATCTTAGAGAAATTCTCAATGAATCTTCAACAATAGCTTGCGAGCCCAAGGAAGTTGCGGAGTTGCTTCACATTCTGAGGCGGTTCCCATTTCACAATTGTAGACACCTTCTCAAGATTAACAGCTATGTCCTTGGCGGAGATGATATGCCCAAGGTAGAGAACTTCATCGAGCCAAAACTCGCACTTTGAAAACTTCGCATAGAACTGATGTTCTCTGAGTTTGTCCAGCACCAATCTCAAGTGCTTGGCATGATCCTCCTTGTTCTTGGAAAAGACCAAAATGTCATCGAGATAGACCAAGACGAAGTCATTTGTGTAGGGGTTGAAATGAAGTTCATCATGCGAGAGAACGTTGGAGGAGCGTTGGCAAGGCCGAAAGACATGACATTGTATTCATAGGAACCATAGCTTGTCTTGAATGCTGTCTTGGGGATGTCTTGTTCACGAATGCGAATCTGATGATAGCCCATACGGAGGTCAAGCTTGGAGAAAACTTGAGCTCCCTTGAGTTGCTCGAAAAGCTCATTGATGTTGGGAAGTGGGTACTTGTTCTTTATGGTCTTCTTGTTCAATGGACAGTAGTCGACACAAAGTCGGTCTGTACCATCCTTCTTCTTGACAAAAAGAACACCACAACCCCAAGGAGAAGAACTCAGTAGGATCAGACCCATACGCTCTTGAATATCGAGTTGTTTCTTCAGCTCCTTCAACTCTTCTGGTCCAAGCTTGTAAGGACGTTTGCAAACAGGTTCCGTGCCAGGCTCAAGATCAATGACGAATTCAACTGGCCGGTGAGGAGGCATTCCTGGAATCTCTCCTGGAAAGACGTCTTGATATTCACAAACGACTGGAATCTGAGAGATGGCATTCAACTCGCCCTTCTCATTGAGAGAAAATAGTCGAATGGTATCATCACGAGCGGCAAAAACGATCACATCCTCAGACGAGTGTGTCAATTGAATCTGCCTGGCAGCACAATCAAGCTGAGCCTTGTGCTTAGAAAGCCAGTCCATGCCGAGAATTAGATCAATATCCGAGTTACCAAGAACAATTGGAGAAGCTAGAAATTTGTAGTCGCCCATCATGATAGAAACATCCGAACCATCATGCTAGAACTCAAACGCTTAGCCGGAGAAACAACTTGCAATGCTTTAGGTAATGCCTCAGTGTCAAAGTTGTGCTCCGATGCAAATGGGAATGACATGAAAGAATGCGATGCACCAAAGTTAAAAAGAACTTTTGCAGGAGTATCGTTAACAGGAAGGTTACCCATGATCACTTCTAACGAGTCCTCTACCTGGGTTGCGTTCATCATGTTAACCTTGACATGCTTGGGATTATGCTTAACCACTGCATTGCTGGCAAATCTCATAGGAGGAGGAGGTGGAAGACGCCTCTGGTTGAAGCATTTGTTTTCATAGTGACCCTTCTGCTGACACTTGTTGCACGTGACCTCTGAGAGCGGCCGGTGATACGGAGCACTTGACCTTGGAGCATGAGACGAAGTTTTGTTCTGAAAGCCTGGGTTGGGTGGGTGGGAAGATCCATTGCCACCTTTGCTCTTCTGCTGATAAGGCTGATGGAACGGAGGAGGAGGAGGCAACCAGTACTTTTGCTGCTTAGCTGCCGCTTGAGTTGAAGAAGAAGAAGGAGTTGCATCCCTGACTCTCTTCTTGGAAGTATCGCACTTGATCTGAGCAGCTTCTTGTTTCAGTGCCATATTGTAGAACTCATCATACTTTTTCGGCTCAAAAAGCACAAGAGCTAGTTGCAGATCTTCTCTGAGGCCACCTCTGAATTGATAAATCATGCTCTTCTTGTCAGGGACGTCTTGCTTGGCGAAGCGAGAGAGCTTCTGGAACATGATGTTGTATTGGTAAACAGACAAGCTGCCTTGCTTCAGATTGCGGAACTCCTCACGCTTGCTCTCAATAACACTCTGAGGAATGTGGTGAGCTTTGAAGTCTTGGCGGTAATCATCCCAGGTAATCACACGACCTCCTCTGGAATCTTTGTATTGTTGATACCACTCATCAGCTTGGTCTTTGAGTCGAAGCAAACTTGACAAAGTCCTCAGGCTTGACATTACTGCACTCAAAATGTTTGCAGATATCCACGAGCCAATCATCAGCATCTGTGGCCTCGACACAGTTACTGAAGGTCTTTGGCTGGTTTGCGAGGAACTGGTTGAGGGTAGCAAACTGAGTTTGATTGTTGCCATGGCCTTGATTTCCTTGGTTGCGCTCTTGCAAGAGTTGCATAATCAGCTGCGTGTTGGCGTTAGTAGCAGCCATCACAGCTTGCCATGCCTCCGGAGGTGGAGGTGGTGGCGGTGGTTCCGGGTTCTGACGCGTTGGAGGAGCCATCCTGAAGAGGGTGACATCCGTTAGCATCTTGAAAAACATATATTCAAGCTGAATCAAATGGATCGAAATTGCAACATATAGCCTTAACATTCGAACAATAATGAACGAATGAATTCCAAATTAAATGATCACACTTCCATAAATTGAGAAGCCACTTAGATAGAGGTAGATGAATAAAACAACAAGGCACGGCCACGAACAAATACTTGGTAAGGATTACCCAATCACAAACCAAATATCTGCGGAAGAAATACTAGAGCTACATGAATTCCCACCTATGAAACTCCCGAAACTTTCCGGTTATGCAATCAGGTGTTGGGGATACATGGGAAGCATAATATCTCACCCAAAACTAGCAAATCCTACATCCAGCTGTATCCATCCTTCAACACATAACCAAGCAACCTTTGGAAATCATTTACCTCAACCTTCGAAAAGCATCTGTTATACGAGTTATGGCAATACTCCCGAACTGCCGCCCCAGTACTGGGTGGCGTCGAGGTTATCTCACCAACAACTGCATAAAAGAGATTTTTGATGTCGGCGAAACTCAGGTATTCCAAAACTGCAACTATAAAATTGTGATGACAACACCTGGAGCTCAACTCCCCGGGACACTGCCACAATCCCTAAATGTCAGGAGGCACCAAGAACAATGTTCTCGTCACAAAACCATCGGAATGATTCCAAGATACCCACGTGATCCTAATTTTTTTAGTGAAATTTGAGAAGGGAAGAGTCAAAACTCTACGTCAGGATGCCTCACCAGAGCGACAAAAGGACTGAGGAGTAAAAAGAATCCTACTCTCTTATATATATATATATATATATATATATAATCCTAAAAGACTCAAAACATTTTTTCCAGACTCAACAACGCTAGCGATTCGATCAAGCAGGGGGCTCCTAAGTCGTGGAAGGCTCTGATTACCAACTTGTAACACCCACGATGCGGCTATATCTCCCACGTGTCGGAGCACGACTTAGAGGCATAACCGCATTGTAGGCATGTCGCAAGAGGGGTAATCTTTACACATCCCATGTACTGAATAAGAAAGAGGTACATAGTTGGCTTACAATCGCCACTTCACACAATACATAAAAATAGTATTACAACATCCAGATACAATCAAGGTCCGACTATGGAACCAAAATAAAGACAACCCCAAATGCATAAGATCCCCGATCGCCCCAACTGGGCTCCACTACTGATCGTCTGGAAAGGAAACGTAGTAACGTCCTGAGTCCTCATCGAACTCCCACTTGAGTTCAGTCGCATCTCCTGGAATGGTTCATCGGCACCTGCATCTGGTTTTGGAAGTAATCTGTGAGTCATGGGGACTCAGCAATCTCACACCCCGCGATCAAGACTATTTAAGCTTATGGGTAGGGAAAAGGTATGAGGTGGAGCTGCAGCAAGCACTAGCATATATGATGGCTAACTACGCAAATGAGAGCGAGAAGAGAAGGCAAAGCACGTTCGAGAATCTATGATCAAGAAGTAATCCTAGAACTACTTACGTTCAAGCATAACCCGAGACCGTGTTCTCTTCCCGGACTCCGCCGAAAAGAGACCATCACGGCCACACACGTTGTTGATCCATTTTAGTTAAGTTAAGTGACAAGTTCTCTACAACCGGACATTAACAAATTCCCATTTGCCCATTACCGCGGGCACGGCTTTCGAAAGTTCAAAACCCTGCAGGGGTGTCCCAACTTAGCCCATCACAAGCTCTCATGGTCAACGAAGGATATTCCTTCTCCCAGGACGACCCGATCAGACTCGGAATCCCGGTTACAAGACATTTCGACAATGGTAAAACAAGACCAGAAAATCCACCCGATGTGCCGACAAATCCCGATAGGAGTCGCACGTATCTCGTTCTCAGGAAAACACCGGATGAGACTAGCTACGAGTAAAACCAACCCTCAAGTTTCACCGAGGTGGCCCCACGGGCAGCTCAGTTCGGACCAACACTCGGAGGAGCACTGGCTTGGGGGGGTTAAAATAAAGATGACCCTTGAGTCCGCGGAACCCAAGGGAAAAAAGGCTAGGTGGCAAATGGTAAAACCAAGGTTGGGCCTTGCTGGAGGAGTTTTATTCAAGGTGAATTGTCAAGGGGTTCCCATTATAACCCAACCGCGTAAGGAACGCAAAATCAAGGAACATAACACCGGTATGACGGAAACTAGGGCGGCAAGAGTGGAACAAAACACCAGGCATAAGGCCGAGCCTTCCACCCGTTACCAAGTATATAGGTGCATTAAAGTAAACAAGATATAATAATGATATCCCAACAATAATCATGGTCCAACAAGGAACAAACTCCAATCTTCACCTGCAACTAGCAACTCTATAAGAAGGGCTGAGCAAAGCGGTAACATAGCCAAACAACGGTTTGCTAGGACAAGGTGGGTTATAGGTTTGACATGGAAATATGGGAGGCATGATAAATCATGTGGTAGGTATCGCGGCATAGGTATATCAATAGAGCAAGCAACTAGCAAGCAAAGATAGAAGTGATTTCGAGGGTATGGTCATCTTGCCTGTAAAGTTCTCCGAGTTGACGTAAGCTTGATCCTCATAAGCGTAGTCAACGGGTTCCTCGATCACGTACTCGTCTCCCGGCTCTACCCAAAGCAAGAACACAAGCAAAGGGAATCGCAATCAACCACGGTGCAATGCGCAAGCAACATGATGCAAAACAATGCATGATATGCGGGATGTAAAATGCAATGCATATGCGTGCTTCGGAAGGGAAAGATTGAACCATGCCTCAACTTGGCAAACCAAGAGAGCCGCTGGAAAGATGAGTTGATTTCGGTCGAAATCGATATAAAGATCACCGGAATCGGATGCACGGCTTGCAAATGGCAAGCAAAACAATAATGGCACCAATCTGCGATTAACAGCATGATGCCATCTAAAATACATCAAGAAAATGAGCTAATGCAGTCTAACATAGCAACAAAACACATGTTAGTGATCCACTCAAGATGCTTGACAAAAGATGAACACTGAGCTACGGCTAAATCACACAATAGCAGGTTCAATCAAGCATGACAAAAGTGCAAAAGATATCAGGTTCACAGACTTGGTGAAAATAACAACATGCCAGGATTTAACATCAGGAAGCAATGTTTAGAGAAAGATAACAACATGCTACAGGAACATATCATGGCAAAGCAAGGCATAGCAGGAAACTACTCAAAGCATATAACAAAAGTCCCTTACTGACCATAAGCCAAAAGGGATCAGAAAATAAGATGGCACCCATGTAAACATAGCAAGTTTCGTTAACAGATTCAAACTTAGCAGAAAACTGGACATGGCAAAAACAGAGTTACATAGGCATGTTTGCGAGCTCGATGCACTCACTACAAGGCATTGCATGACAAACTAAGCATACACCCAACAAGAAGGCATGTTCAAAAAGCTAAACATGGCAAGAACAATCTCATAGCATGCATGGATCAACTACAACAACCTCGGCAAAATTGATTAACATGTAAACAATCTGCCAGGAACATTTTATAGCAAAAGTAGAGCAAGATTGAGTCATGCTAGGGTACTCCATAATTGCAAACAAAGACATGGATGGATAGAACATAGCAATATCTCAAAATCATCCTTACTGAACATGCTCAAAAGAGGCATGGATCTCTCTATAGCAACATGAATACATGGCATAAAAATAACATCAGGGAAATGACTTACAAGAATTCTAAGTCCCTGAAATCAGCAACATCATGAGAGCTACTTTACATGCTTGTGCTAGTCACCACATTGATCACAAAAATACATGGCATACATCCCTGTAAAGATGGCATGGCATAGCCCGAAACACATGTAGGGCTCAAGTTCATAGGAGGCACACAACAATCATGACAAAAATGACAAATGTCCATAATCTGATAAGAAACAGAAACTAACATTATATAGCACTCTTGCAACAGCATTTAGGGCACCAAGATGAACTCAAACAAGCATGGTGCAATGGAACGAAATGAAGAGGACATCCAGATGAATAAATTGATATATGGCACGCCCAAAACGGAGCTACGGATGCAGAGATATGGCATGATGAAGAATGCTAAAAAAATAACAGAAAATAACTTGGGAGAAAACGGGGTCAACCCTCTCTCTGGATCCAGATCTGAGGCATGGTTTCCGAGGCACGTCGGGGCTTCGCCGGAGAAGACGGGGCGGTGGCCGGAGCTTGCCGGATCCGCTCACGGGCGACGAGCAGCAGGGGAGGCGGCGAGGTGGCGGCGAGCGGCGCGGCCGCAGGCGAGGAGGAGGGCGGTCGGCAGCGGAGCTAGCGT
>NC_041382.1:610015354-610035678 GCF_002162155.2 Triticum dicoccoides | reverse complement strand
GGCCGCGGGGGGCGGAGACGGGCCTGGCGGGCTTCGGCGGGGAAGTGGGCGCGGGTGCCACATGGCGAGCTCCTATTGGTGCGGGCGCGGCGGCGGAGTTGTCCGGCGGCGCGCGGACATGTCTGGTGGCGGCGGGGAGGAGTTTTAGGGTTTGTACTGCGCGAAAAACTAGGGGGAGACACATATTTATAGGAAGGAGGAGCTAGGAGAGTCCAAATGAGGTGCGGTTTTCGGCCACGCGATCGTGATCGAACGGCCAAGAGGATGGAGGGGGTTTAGATGGGTTTTGGGACACTTTGGAGGGGTGTTGGGCTGCAACACACACGAGGCCTTCACGGTTCATCGGTTAACCGTTGGAGTATCAAACGAAGTCCAAATGGCACGAAACGTGACAGGAGGTCTACCGGTGGTATACCAAGGCCGCTTGACAAGTCTCGGTCCAATTCGAGAATGTTTAACACCCACACACGAAAAGAGGTAAAAGGAGACGCCGGAGGACATAGGAGTGCCGGAATGCAAAACGGACAACGGGGAAAAAGCTCGGATGCATGAGACGAACCTGTATGCAAATGTGATGCACATGATGACATGATATGAGATGCATGACATGGACAACATGCAAAACGAAGACAAAACCCAAGCACGAGGGAATTTCATAACTTAGTGCTGAAAATGGCAAGAGTTGGAATACAAATATGGCAAGTTACATACGGGGCGTTACAATACTTGTAAGCAAGAGGTTCAATTGCATGTAGTGCAAGAAATTATTGACATATTACAGCAAGCTGAAATTCAGGATTCAGTTGACACAACATTTGTAGCTGAAGCGCACATGATTACTATTTCTGCAGTGGCCATGGGTGATGAACCAGCTCCACAGGCCAGAACTATGCAGTTTAAAGCTCAACTGCAAGGGCTCAATCTCACCTTCCTGGTTGATTCTGGTAGTTCTCATTCATTTCTGAATGCTTCACTGTCAGCTAAACTGATGAATGTTACTTCTATGGCCAAGGTTCTTGTCAAGATAGCAAATGGAGACATTGTCCTGTGCAACAGCCAGTTACTGAATGGTGTTTGGTCTTGTTCTGGACACAAGTTTGTCAGCAACTTCAAGATATTTCCTCTAGGCAGCTATGATGGCATTATTGGTATGGATTGGCTCTCTTCCCACAACCCTATGTTGGTGGATTGGGAAAACCATTGGATGCCCTTTTCTCACAAAAATGCAGAAGTAACACTGTTGGGGACTGAAGTTGTTACTCCTCATCTAACAGTACTAGAAGCTTGTGCCTTATTGACAACTGACAGTTTACCTATTTCACCAGAAGTGCAAGTTATCTTGGACCAATTTAAACATGTTTTTGAACCACCCATTGGACTTCCTCCACGAAGAGCTTATGATCATACAATCCCTCTCATACCTGGTGCTGCTCCAGTATCCATGAGGCCCTACCGCATTGCCCCAACCTTGAAAACTGAATTGGAGCGACAGATACAAGAGATGCTAGCCAGTGGTGTGATACCTGTGAGCAACAGTCCTTTATCTTCACCTCTCCTTATGGTCAAAAAGAAGGATAACACATGGCGACCGGTGATTGATTATCGCCACTTAAATGCTATAACCCAAAAATGGAAATTTCCTATTCCTGTGGTTGATGAGCTTTTGGATGAGTTATCTGGTGCCAGTTGGTTCACCAAATTGGACTTGCGATTGGGTTATCATCAAATTCATCTCGCACCTGGAGAAGAGTACAAAACAGCGTTTCAAATTCATCTGGGACATTATGAGTTTAGGTTGTTTCCTGCGGATTGACAGGTGGTCCTAATACGTTTCAGTTCGCGATGAACCACACTCTGTCACCTTGCAATCGTAAGTTTGTGGTGGTTTTCTTTGATGACATACTGATCTTTAGTGTCACATTTAAGGAGCACTTGGCACACATCAGATCAGTTCTCAAGTTGTTGTCGGAACATCAATGGAAAGTGAAGTTGTCGAAGTGTGCTTTTGCGCAACGTCAGGTTGGATATTTGGGGCACGTCATCAGTGGTGAGGGGGTATCCATGGATCCAAGTAAGATTTCGGATGTTGAAACTTGGCCAACACCAAAGAATGTTAAGGAGGTTCGTGGTTTCCTTGGACTCACTGGCTACTACCGTAAGTTTATAAGGAACTACGGCATCATCTGCCGATCTCTCACTGCTCTTTTGAAGAAAGGTGTAGTTTTTTGTTGGTCTGCTACAGAAGAACAAGCTTTTCAATCCTTGAAACAAGCTCTTATTTCTGCTCCTGTGTTAGCTCTTCCCAACTTCAACAAAACTTTTGTGATTGCCACAGATGCTTGCGATGTTGGCATTGGTGCAGTGTTGATGCAAGATGGGCACCCTATTGCCTATGTTAGTAAAGCTCTTGGGCCTAGAAATAGGTCATTGTCAGTTTATGAGAAGGAGTTCTTAGCTATTCTGTTGGCTATTGAACATTGGTGTCAATATCTAGTGCTCAAGGAGTCCGTTATTCTCACTTATCAATGCAGCTTGACTAGCTTGTCTGACCAGCGTCTACACACCAATTGGCAGAAAAAAGCGTTGACCAAGATGATGGGACTGCAGTACATTATCCAGTACAAGAAAGGCTCTGAAAATACTGCAGCAGATGCTCTCTCGCGAAGGCCTCATTCTACTGTGGAACTCCATGCTATATCTAGCTCTCAGCCTACTTGCTTAACTGAAGTCATCACTAGTTATGACAATGACAGTTTCTGTCAGAAACTTCTTCTGAAGCTTGCAGCTGACCCTACCGCTGATAGTAAATTTCTTCTCCAGAATGGTCTACTTAGTACTGATGGATGTATCTGGGTGGGTCAGAACACTGAGCTACTGTCCAGAATTACACTAGCATTTCATGATACACCACTTGGAGGGCATTTGGGATTTCCTGTCATTTACAGGCATATTCGTCAGTTGTTTTGATGGGCTGGTATGAAAAGCTTCGTTGTTACGGCATATATCTCTCAAGGTAGTTTTGGTGATTGATGACAACATGTTTGCGGACTAATCTTGTGCTTTGAATAATTCACAAATTCTCCCCTGGCACGAGACGCTTTCTTCCCCTCGGAGTGTATTTCAAGACGGTGTAGCTCTTTCGTTTCTTTCCTGGTGGACTAGTTGCGTAGAGGGCACCGTACTATCAAGAGGGGGTCCGCTGGGGTATTGCATGGGTGGAATCATCACGTACACATCAGCTTCTCACCCTCCAAGCTTTTCCATTCCATTGTAGAGTTCTTTCCTCTCTTCCTTGTCCTGTCTGGGTCCAAGCGGTAGTACCGCGCAACCAAGCGGTAGTACTGCTGAGGAGCCACAAGCGGTAGTACCGCTCCACAACCGTAGTACCGCCCGTGGCTCCACAGCAGTAGTACCGCTGGGGTGCCTGGCACCTTCGCCTCGTCCTCAGCATCTTTGGAGAGATTCTCTCTCTCTCTCTCTCTCTTATGTGCCCTAGCGGTAGTACTGCACTGCCAGCGGTAGTACGGCCGAAGGGTCACAAGCGGCAGTACCGCTCCACGGCGATAGTACCGCCCGTGACCTCGCTGCTGTAGTACCGCTGGGCTATGTGGCTCCTACCGCCTCGACTCGAGGGGTCTTTTTCTCGTGTCGGGTTTTGCGGCACTAGTTGCGGTTGTAGAGGCGGTAGTACCATTCCAGGAGCGGTAGTACCGCCCCTACCACCGCGGTAGTACCGCGTTTGGGTCCTATTCCCCCTAGTCTCCTCTGCACGGCAGTGCCGCTGGCTAGCGCGGCAGTACCGCTGTCCTGGCGGTAGTACCGCCCCCTCAGCGGTAGTACCGCCCTGTGCGGGGCTGGTTGGTGGGGAGCAATGGTTGGATTGTTGCCCCCACCATAAAAGGGAGTCCCCTTCTTCTCTTTGACCTACCTCTTCCTCCCCCAAGCTCCATTTATTGCTCAAGCTCCATTAAATGCTCCAAGCTCCATTTTCGCCCGATCTATCTCTCTAGCCAATCAAACTTGTTGATTTGCTCGGGAGTGGTTGAGAAGGCCCCAATCTACACTTCCACCAAGGGATTTTCGATTCCCCCACTCATCCCTAGCGGATCTTGTTACTCTTGGGTGTTTGAGCACCCTAGACGGTTGAGGTCACCATGGAGCCATAGTCCATTGTGGTGAAGCTTCGTGGTTTTGTTGGGAGCCTCCGATTAAGTTGTGGAGATTGCCCCAACCTTGTTTGTAAAGGTTCGGTCGCCGCCTTCAAGGGAACCAATAGTGGAATCACGGCATCTCGCATTGTGTGAGGGCGTGAGGAGAATACGGTGGCCCTAGTGGCTTCTTGGGGAGCATCGTGCCTCCACACCGCTCCAACGGAGACGTACTTCCCCTAAAAGGGAAGGAACTTCGGTAACACATCCTCGTCTTCACCGGATCCACTCTTGGTTATCTCTTACCTTTACTTGTGCAAGCTCTTTAGTGTTACTTCTCTTCCTTGCTTGTTTGCTTGTTGGTATTGCATCATATAGGTTGCTCACCTAGTTGCACATCTAGACAACCTATTTTGATGCAAAGTTTAATTTGATTAAGAAAAGTTAAAAATTGGTAGTTGCCTATTCAGCCCCCCTCTAGTCAACCATATCGATCCTTTCAATTGGTATCAGAGCCTCGTCTCTTTATTAAGGACTTTACCGTCCAAAGAGTATGGTTGATACCGTAGACGGTGTGGAGGAACACTCCGGTGTGAATCTGATCTCGTCTATGGGAGATGGGGGAACCTCGGTCTCTCGTGAGGAGTTCAATGTGGCCTTGGAGACATTGAAAACCTCCATGACGACCGAAGTTGAAAGCATGTTTACTAAATTTCTTGAGGGGCTTAAACTATCCACCGCACCGTTGAAAGTGGGTGACCCCGCCAACAAGGTGATGGATGCTATCCCCGACAAGGGGGAAGCTAGTAGTTAAAAGGCTCCTTCTTCTAGTGGTAATAATGGCACCGACATCTTTGCCCATGTGGAACCACCACTTGTTTATGGTGGACCGGTTCCTTCCACTCATTTGAATCATGCCGGACCTCCCCCTAAGATTGTGAAAAATGAGGATTTTGATTCTTGGGTTTACCGCTTTAAACGTCATTTAAATCATGTGAACACTAACCTTTGGAGAATCATTGAAGAAGGTTTCTATCCACATGATCCAAGCAACTTCACTCCTCGAGAAGCCGCGGACAATCAATTCAATGAGAATGCTCTCTTCATCATTCAAGATGCCATTCCACCCGAAGACCTACCTCATCTTCGTCCCTTCGCCTTGGCCAAAGATGCATGGCATTGTGTTGTCTCTTTCTACCGGGGAAGCGCAAGCATTCAATGCTCCAACTATGAAGTGGTACAAGATGAGGCTGATGAGTTTGCACTGAAAGAAGATGAAGAACCTCGTGAGCTTTATTGGAGAGTAACCAAACTCGCGGTCTCACTACGAGATCATGGGAGAAAGGACACGAATGACAATTGGATCAAGCGCAAATTCCTCAAGGCAATGATGCCCTATCACAAGGCCATGTCCTCCGTCATTCGTCAAAGACCGGACTTCCACACTTTGACCTCAAGCGAAGTGTTAGATGAGTTTGTCGCCATGAACATTTTGGACAAGACCGCCGACAATGCGGTGCTCTGTTCTCAACGGGAAAAGAAGCCTAATCTTGCATTGAAGGCCAAGCTCACCGTTGAAGAAGAAGAAGAGGAAGAAGAGGAGAGCAACCCCGAAGATACGAAGTATGCATATCATGAACACATGGCACTTGCTTCAAGGCAATTTTGGAGCAAGAAAAACTCGAGGCCAAACTTTAGCAAAAACAACTCGAGTGGCACGAGGGGCAAGCAACATGTAAGGACTTGCTACAATTGCGGCAACGTGAGTCATTTTGTTGCGGAATGCCCGTATGAGAAGAGGGAAGACAATGGTGGCAAGCTCATCCGAAAGGACAAGGCCAAGTCGTTCCCCAACAAGAACAACTTCACCAAGAAGACTCCTCCCAAGGCATTGGTTGTACAAGAAGAGTACAATGAGGATGATGACGATGATGAAGATGATGAGTTGGTTGCCATGGCCTCCATTGCCATTGCAACGACTTCACGTGTGTCTCTCTTCGACTCACCCAATGAGAGCATCACCGCCAAGTGCCTCATGGATAAAGCCACCAACAAGGTAACCCCCAATATCAAAACTACCATCATTAATCATCCTTCTCTGACGGATAGCATTAATGAACTTGAGGGAGCTAATGTGGAGGCTAACGAGTTTGAGGCCTTTATGGGCAAACTCAAGGGAAAATCCAAGAAGCACTTTGTTGCTCTCTTGGAACAACTTGGTGAAGCCAATGACATGATCGAGGCTCATGAAGACACCATCACTAAGATGGAAGGGCATAGTCGTGACTATGCCGATGAGATTTCGGATCTTTCCAATGCTCTTGAGGAAGAGCGTGGTCTTCGTTTGGCTCTTGAGGAGTCACACAACGTTGATCATGCTAAGTTAAAGAAAGATTATGATCATGTCCTCATAGTTTCTCATGTGCTAAACTCCGAGAAGGCCGAACTTGAGGTTGATCTTGCTAGACTCAAAGAGGAGTTTGATCTACTTGACAAGGCTCACAAGGTCTTAAAGGGTGCTCATGCTAGCCTCGAAGAGTCTCATGATCAACTTCAATTAAAGCTAACCAAGGAAAAAGCCACTTTCCCTCGTATGATGTTAATTGATAATGCAAATGCTACTAACCCGTGTTCTAAGCATGTGCATCTCGTTGAGGAGAACGCTAAGCTAAAGGGGCAACTTGAGAGAGGTCTTGCGACTTGCATACAAGGCAAGAAGAACCTCAACGATCTCTTGATCAACCAAAAGGGAGTTGTGGCCAAGGAAGGGGTTGGGTACGTGCCCGACTCCAAGAACAAGAAGAAGAATGACAAGACCAAACGACCTCCTCCTCTCATGCAAACCTTTGTGAAGGAGGGAGAGAGTGCCTCCGAGGAGAAGAAGAAGAACAATGTCAAGAAGGGCAATGTCACCCCTCCCAACAAAGCCGGCGATTTTAATCCTTCTTATGTGTTATGCCGTGCTAGTGATAGGCATGTTTATGCCAAATTTGTTGGTTCTCCTCATGAATACATTGAATGGTCTATTTGGGTTCCAAAAACCCTTGTTACTAACATCAAAGGACCCATTACAAAATGGGTACCTAAAACCAAGCATTGATCTCTTGTAGGTGTTTGCTTCCGGTGGGGGATCATGGTTGCTCGATAGCGGAGCTACAAATCATATGACCGGAAGCAAGGACTTGGTGGTGGACGTGCACAAGGTTCCATCTATGCCCACCAATGTCGAGTGGGGTGACGCCTCATCTTCTAAGGTATTGGGACTTGGCAAGGTGTTCATCTCTCATGATCTCACGATCGAGAAGGTCATGCTTGTTGAGTCCCTTGCATACAATTTACTTTCCGTTCATCAACTTGCAATCATGGGCTTTGCCACTTTCTTTGATATTGATACCGTGGCCCTCTTGTGGAGCAAGACTCTTAAAGTAGCTTTTGTTGGGCATGTCGAGAACAGTCTATATGTGATTAACTTTTCGGAGCGACCCACTAAGACCGCGACATGCCTAATGGCTAAAGTTGATGTGGGATGGCTTTGGCATTGCCATTTAGCCCATGTCAATATGATATCTTTGCAAATTCTCCTCAAGGGGGACCATGTCCATGGACTAACGAATGTTAGTTTTGCTAAAGATCGTGCTTGCAGTGCATGTATCGAAGGAAAGCTACATGAGAAGGCTCACCCTCCCACGACTATCATTTATTCAAAGAGGCCTTTGGAGCTCCTTCACATGGATCTCTTTGGGCCTCCATCCTTCGATAGTCTTGGAGGTAGGAAGTATTGCTTGGTGATTGTGGATGACTACTCAAGGTACACGTGGGTGTTTTTCTTCAAGAGGAAGAGCGAGACCCAACAAACCGTCATTGACTTTGCAAATGAAGCACAAGTCAACACAATGCAAAGATCTTGACAATAAGAAGTGACAACGGCACCGAGTTCAAGAACTACACCTTGGATGAGTTTCTTAGTGATGAGGGAATCAAGCATCAATATTCTGCACCCTACACCCCTCAACAAAACGGTGTTGCAGAGAGGAAGAACCGGGCGTTGATGGATGCGGCAAGGACCATGATGGTGGAGTTCAAGTCCCCGTACAACTTTTGGGCCGAAGCCATCAACACCGCGTGTCATGCATCCAATCGGCTCTACCTCCGCAAGTGCTTGAACAAGACTCCATACGAGTTACTCATCGGTAACAAGCCCAACCTCAAGTACTTCCGGGTATTTGGGTGTAAGTGTTTCATTCTCAAGAAAGGTGTTCGGTTGTCTAAATTTGAGGCTAGATCTTATGAGGGCATATTTGTTGGCTATGCTACAAACTCTCATGCTTACCGTGTCCTCAATAAATCCACAAGACTTATTGAGGAGACGTGTAACGTGGAGTTTGATGAGAATAACGGCTCCCAAGTGGAGCAAAGTGGCACTTGTGATGTAGGTGATGAAATTCCTCCCCAAGCCATAATAAGAATGGGTGTTGGCTTTATCCTACCCATTGAGGAACCCCTTTTGGCCGAAGGAGAAGGACAAAGCTCCACTCAAGTGGAGCCACCACCAACCCAAGGCCCACACGCTTCCGAGGTTCAACATGAAGGCCCTCATCTTCAAGAACATGACCAAGGGCAAGATCACGCTCAAGACGGTATTGACACATCAAGTGATGCCCAAGGTCAAGTTCTCTCCTCTGAGCAAGTTCAAGAACAAGAACAAGCCCAAGACGACGCTCAAGATGATCAAGTGACCACTCCTCGTCTCTCCCCCGAGGAGGAATTAGAGCGTCGTGCTGCCAAGGTTGCTTCCAAGCTCTCCAGCAAGGATCATCTCATGACGAATGTGCTTGGAAGCTTAAGAAAGGGGGTAAGCACTCGTAGACAATTAGCAAATTATTGTGAGCATCACGCGTTTGTCTCTTGTGTGGAACCCCACAAGGTCTATGAAGCGCTAGAAGATCCGGATTGGCTCAATGCCATGCATGAAGAACTCAACAACTTCGAGCGCAACAAAGTGTGGAGATTGGTGCCAAGACCAACCGGGAATCACAATGTCATAGGAACCAAGTGGATATTTAAGAACAAGCAAGATGCCCATGGGATTATCATTCGCAACAAGGCTCGTTTGGTAGCACAAGGCTACTCCCAAGTCGAGGGTATCGACTACGGTGAAACCTTTGCTCCCGTTGCTCGTCTTGAATCCATTCGCATGTTGATTGCATATGCTTCTCATCATAACTTTAAGTTACAATAAATGGATGTGAAGAGTGCTTTTCTTAATGGTCCTATTAATGAATTGGTTTATGTCAAGCAACCCCCCGGGTTCGAGGATCCCTACTTTCCCGATCATGTGTATCAACTCGATAAGGCACTCTATGGCCTTAAACAAGCCCCACGTGCGTGGTATGACCACCTTACCGAGTTGTTACAAGACCGTGGTTTTGAAGTTGGGCTAATCGACCCCACTCTTTTTACTAAGAAGGTCAAAGGGGAGTTGTTTGTGTGCAAATTATATGTTGATGATATTATCTTTGGTTCTCCTAACAAAGCTTTCAATGAAGAATTTGCCGCTCTCATGACCTCAAAGTTCGAGATGTCCTCCATGGGAGAGTTGAAGTTCTTTCTAGGGTTCGAAGTGAAGCAAAGAAGATAAGGAACCTTCATCAATCAATCCAAATACACTCAAGACATGCTCAAGAGATTCAAGCTAAGTGACGTCAAGCCGGCTTCCACTCCAATGCCCACCAAGTGCCAACTTGACTTAGATCCCAATGGTGAAGTGGTGGATCAAAAGGTATATCATTCCATGATTGGATCCTTGCTTTACCTTTGTGCATCTAGACCGGACATCATGTTGAGTGTGGGAATTTGTGCATGGTTTCAAGCTGCACCTAAGGAAAGTCACTATGTGGCGGTCAAACGAATCTTTCGATATTTGGCTCATACCCCAAACTTTGGCTTATGGTACCCAAGAGGATCAAACTTCAAGCTTGTAGGGTACTTGGATTCCGATTGGGCGGGAGACAAAGTGGATAGGAAGTCCACTTCCAGAGGGTGCCAATTCCTTGGTTGCTCTTTGGTAAGTTGGTCTTCCAAAAAGCAAAGTTGTGTGTCTCTCTCGTCCACTGAGGCGGAGTATGTTACCGCCGGTAGTTGTTGTGCACAACTCCTATGGATGAGGCAAACTTTAAAGGATTATGGTGTCACTTGTGACAAAGTGCCTCTTTGGTGTGACAATGAAAGTGCCATCAAGATCTCTCTCAACCCGGTGCAACACTTCAAGACGAAGCATATTGAGATTCGGTATCACTTCATCCGGGATCACATTAGGCGAGGAGAGATCGAGCTCAACTATGTCAACACTCATGAAAACCTTGCAGATATTTTCACGAAGCCCTTGGATGAAGCAAGATTTCGCAAGTTAAGGCATGAGCTAAATATCATTGATTCGAGCAATGTGGCTTGAACCCTTGCACACCCCACCACGCTATTTTTGTTGTCTAGTTTAGGTGTAGGCATGGACATAGGGAGAGTATTGTTCTCTCAATGAACTCTCCCTCCCCCATTATGCATAAATTGATCAAGTCTTTCACTTTAGCCATTGTTGATGGTACTTGTGCTTCAAAGATGAGTTTTGGTCATGGGCCCAAGGTTAAAATCTTCGCGGCGCCATACCTTTTGACTCAAACATAGGTGGCCTCGACCACCGCCCTCTTTTGAAGAGGTGTGTCTTGGTCGTTTGCTGGTGTGCTCTTTTTCTTGCCGTTTTTGTCTTTCCTTCGAGCAAAAGCCTTGTTTGTTTGGTTGCCGTGGCGTGCTGGGCGGTACTACCGCTGGTGGTGCGCGGTACTACCGCTCATAAGCGGTACTACCGCCCCCAGCACGGTACTACCACTGAGGGACGAGACCAGGGGGTTAAGTCGGGGCAGGGGGAGGTTTCTTCTCCCCCATACCCATTCACTTCACCCCTCTTTCCTCTTCCTCTCTCCAGCCTCCACTCGCCGCGGGAGGGCTCCGGTGGATCTCCGTCTCCGGGGCGTCCCTCTCCATTTCCTTTGGTGGAGTCAATCCCCACCTCGTTCTCTTGCCATGGATGCCAGTATTGCCCCCGTTCCTTCTTTCCTTTTGTCTCGTTTTCAGATCTTGTTTCTTAGGGGCAATGGTGGTTGCATCTCTAGATTTTTGGCTAAATCTAGGCTTGAGTTGGTTGGAGAAGGCAACTAGACTATCTCGATTAGAGTTTGGTAAGAATATTTTTGAATTTGGTAGGCCGGTAGTGCCGGATCTGACCACGGTAGTAGGAAACCGCTGTTTCTCCGCCTCGTGCGGTAGGAAACTGTTGTTTCTTCGCCTCAAGCAGTACTACCGCTCTTGTTGGAGCGGTACTACCGCTTGATCTCGAGCGGTACTACCGCTTGACCTCGAGCGGTACTACCGCTCTCTTTGGGGTGGTACTACCGCTTGAGGCGGTACTACTGCGGGCATGTCAAGGTACTACCGCTACATGTCAAATTCCATCATATTCCTGCTTTACCTTGATCATTTTTGTTGTGTTTGTTGGCTTATACTCGTTCTTTCTGGTTGTTTTGCGTGTTCTTGTGTTTGGCTCCAGGTGATGACCATTCCGAGCAGCAAGGTCGCCGTATCAACCCCGGGCGTGCTACATCAAAACGCTACCGCACCTCAGAGCCAGCCGGTGGTTCCTCGAGCACCCAACCGCCTCCAGAAAGTGCATCTGCAAGTGTTCCTCCACCTCCTCAGCAATCGAAGCAATCCGCCAACAAGCCAAACGGGAAGACTGTGACTGAGATGACCAACAAGTAGTTTTGGGAGAAGCGTCGCCGCAACCCCTATGCGGTGGACCAAGAACCCACTTTGGTCAACCGCCCGTTCTAGAACCGTTTTCAGTTTGCCATCTACTTTGATGTGATCAAGGCTAAGAAGAATCTTTTTGTTGATGTTCGCTCCATTGACACTGATGCTATGGAGAAGGACCCGGAGTACTTTGGCGAAGCCCTTCAGATGTGCACTCAGCTGAACATTCTCAGGATCATGCAATTCAACAAGGATTTCGATGCTGATTTGGTGGCTCAATTCTATGTCACCGTCCATCTTGGGACGGATGTCGACAAGACTCTGACATGGATGACCAATGGCAAGCTGCTTTCCGTCAAGTGGAAGGCTTTCATGGAGTTACTTGATGTGGTGGATCACGGGCTTGAGACTCCTGTCGGTTTCCGCCCTCACTGCAATGTTATGTCCACCCACAAGCAAGCCCTTTGGCCCTACTGCACTGTGAAAGTTCACCCAGTAACTGAGAAGAAGACCTATGAGCTGTCTCCGTATCTAGATATTCTTCATCGCATCTTCCGTGAGACTCTCTTCCCTCGGATCGGGGATCTGGATATGGTCCACTCTTACCTCATGGACATGCTCCTTTTCTATCAGCATGAGAAGGAAGCAAGCACTGGAGAGAGCCTGGATATTTCTCATGTCATGTGGTCTGAACTTCTCTCTATCGTGTCTGAGCGCAAGTGCCCTATATATGGTCCATTCATCATGAGGCTCATTGAGAGGGCCTGGGCACAGACTTATCCCAGAGTGTTGCTAGAAACTAGAGACTTGGTTTCTCATGAGATCAAGCGTCTAAGGAAGAAGGACAATTGGACCACCCCAGCGCCTCACACAGGGGGTCCGTCTGCTGCTGCTGCCATGGGGACCGAGGGTGGGGCTGCTACTGATGATCATGAGGAGGACTTTGGGCCCTCTAGTACAGAACCGTCATGGGCACAGAAGCTTAAACGCAAGATGAAGAAGCTTTTCTGCATGGAGTCTCATGGTCAGTACATGACTCATGTGGCGGAGAAGCATGCCAGGACGTGCCACAAGGAGCTCATGCATCAGATGGGAGCAACAGTTGCCAGTGGGTCTGAGGGTCAGATCACTGAAGAGGAGGAATGGATTCATCAGCATTGCCCTTGGACCGACTCCGATGCCGAGCAGTTTTCGACCCACGATGAAGATGGAGAGATGTGATGTTCGAGATCTTCTTCTTCCCATCACCTGGAGTCGTAGCGTCACTCTTTGCCCTTTTTTGGTGTCTCGCTGCCAAAGGGGGAGAGAGTGTAGGGCTTTGTGTTGTTGCCGTGCTTTGAGGCGTCTTGTGGTTTCTTGTGTGTTCTCTCGATGTCTTTATTTGGTTTGGTTTGGTGCCTGTGAGACCTAAGTTCTAGAAATATGGTGTGAGACATATGCTCCCTATCGCTACCTTATTACTTATGTCTATTCAGAGTACTGTAGTTTATTATGAGATGCATGCTTGTCCTGTTTACTCTCTTCTCTCATATATCTTGTGCTTAGTATTGTTGGACTATAAAATATAGGGGGAGTGTTGATCCGAATGTGTGTGTCTTGCCCTATCTAGGTGCACACATTCTGGGGGAGCCCGTCTATATTTTGTAGTTCTTAGTTTTCTTCGTTTATTTTTTTTCCTTGCGCAAATCCCTAGTTGTCATCAGTCCACCAAAAAGGGGGAGATTGTTACGGCATATCTCTCTCAAGGTAGTTTTGGTGATTGATGACAACATGTTTGCGGACTAATCTTGTGCTTTGAATAATTCACAGATTCTCCCCTGGCACGAGACGCTTTCTTCCCCTCAGAGTGTATTTCAAGACGGTGTAGCTCTTTCATTTCTTTCTCGGTGGACTAGTTGCATAGAGGGCACCGTACTATCAAGAGGGGGTCCGCTGGGGTATTGCATGGGTGGAATCATCACGTACACATCAGCTTCTCACCCTTCGAGCTTTTCCATTCCATTGTAGAGTTCTCTCCTCTCTTCCTTGTCCTGTCTGGGTCCAAGCGGTAGTACCGCGCAACCAAGCGGTAGTACCGCTGAGGAGCCACAAGCGGCAGTACCGCTCCACAGCGGTAGTACCGCCCGTGGCTCCACAGCAGTAGTACCGCTGGGGTGCCTGGCACCTCCACCTCGTCCTCAGCATCTTTGGAGAGATTCTCTTTCTCTCTTATGTGCCCCAGCGGTAGTACCGCACTGCCAGCGGTAGTACGGCCGAAGGGTCACAAGCGGCAGTACCGCTCCACGGCGGTAGTACCGCCCGTGACTCCGCTGCCGTAGTACCGCTGGGCTGTGTGGCTCCTACCGCCTCGACTCGAGGGGTCTTTTTCTCGTGTCGGGTTTTGCGGCACTAGTTGCGGTTGTAGAGGCGGTAGTACCGTTCCAGGAGCGGTAGTACTGCCCCTACCACCGCGGTAGTACCGCGTTTGGGTCCTATTCCCCCTAGTCTCCTCTGCGCGATAGTGCCGCTGGCTGGCACGGCAGTACCGCTGTCCTGGCGGTAGTACCGCCCCCTCAGCGGTAGTACCGCCCTGTGCGGGGCTGGTTGGTGGGGGGTAACGGTTGGATTGTTGCCCCCATTATAAAAAGGAGTCCCCTTCTTCTCTTTGACCTACCTCTTCCTCCCCCAAGCTCCATTTATTGCTCAAGCTCCATTAAATGCTCCAAGCTCCATTTTCGCCTGATCTATCTCTCTAGCCAATCAAACTTGTTGATTTGCTCGGGAGTGGTTGAGAAGGCCCCAATCTACACTTCCACCAAGGGATTTTCGATTCCCCCACTCATCCCTAGCGGATCTTGTTACTCTTGGGTGTTTGAGCATCCTAGACGGTTGAGGTCACCACGGAGCCATAATCCATTGTGGTGAAGCTTCGTGGTTTTGTTGGGAGCCTCCGATTAAGTTGTGGAGATTGCCCCAACCTTGTTTGTAAAAGTTCGGTCGCCGCCTTCAAGGGCACCAATAGTGGAATCACGACATCTCGCATTGTGTGAGGGCGTGAGGAGAATACGGTGGCCCTAGTGGCTTCTTGGGGAGCATCGTGCCTCCACACCGCTCCAATGGAGACGTACTTCCCCTTAAAGGGAAGGAACTTCGGTAACACATCCTCGTCTTCACCGGATCCACTCTTGGTTATCTCTTACCTTTACTTGTGCAAGCTCTTTAGTGTTACTTCTCTTGCTTGCTTGTTTGCTTGTTGGTATTGCATCATATAGGTTGCTCACCTAGTTGCACATCTAGACAACCTACTTTGATGCAAAGTTTAATTTGATAAAGAAAAGTTAAAAATTGGTAGTTGCCTATTCACCCCCCTCTAGTCAACCATATCGATCCTTTCAATCAAGGACATAGTCCAGCACTGTACAGTTTGCCAGCAAGCAAAACTAGAGCGGGTAGCTTGTCCTGGCCTTCTGCAGCCTCTCCCAGTGCCCTCTCTTCCGTGGGAAATGGTAACTATGGAATTTATTGAAGGGTTACCAACATCCGGACGCTACAATTGCGTACTGGTGATCATTGATAAATTGTCTAAATATGGACATTTCATTCCTCTTCAACACCCGTTCACAGCACAAATAGTGGCTGAAGCCTTCTTGGATACAGTTTACAAGCTACATGGTATGCCTCCATCCATTGTTTCAGATCGAGACAAGGTATTCACCAGCATCTTCTGGAAAGAAGTTTTTCAACACTCACAAGGCACCCAGCTGCGAATGAGCTCTGCTCGCCATCCACAATCCGACGGCCAAACTGAACGCGTCAATCAGCAAATCGAATGCTATCTTCGCTATTTCGTCAGTTCGCATCCTTCCAAGTGGGCCAAATGGTTATCTCTCTGCGAGTATTGGTACAACACCAACTGGCACTCCGCCACCAATAAAACACCTTTCGAGATCATCTATGGGCACTCTCCACGGCACTTTGGTCTTTCCCCAAAATGTACAGTTGCTTCTTCTGATCTCTCATTATGGCTTGAACAACGCCGTGTGATATTGGAGTCTAGGCCTGGGCACTCGATAGAAACCGAAAATTCGGTTTTACCGTTCGGTTTTTTTGGAATTCGGTTAGTAAAAGAAGAAACCGAAAATAGCAAGCTGAAACAGCTAACCGACATCTTGGTTAACCGGAAATTCGGTTCGGTATTCGGTTTTACACCGAAAACCATGCTTTAAGCATTTGTGATATGTGTGCAGCCGCGTCACCCTCTTATAGGCAAAAGTATCTGCCACATCTCCTTAGCCGGGCGAGGTGGGACTAAAGGAGCCACTGTTCGCCAGCTCGCACACGCACAGGCACACCCCATCGACGTGAGCTGGGCCTTGCATCCTGTAAGCCCAACATCCTTGCATGCTAGCGCTTAGCAACCACATCTTGCGTTCTAAAAAAAATACACATCGTGCATGAGCAAACAGCAAACAAACGTGGGCCCGTGACTCTCGGGATTGTGGGCGTCGCCTAGAAGAAAGAGATCGTGGGCGCGTGACTCCCGAGAGTCGTCGTTGGCTGCGCGTGCGCGCCTACTTTTGCGTTATTCGTTGACTTGAGTCACGTTGCTCGGTTTTTCTTCGGTTAACCGGATTGAAAACCGAATCCACCGAATTATGTTCGGTTAGTGGACATGGAAACCGAATTTTCCTGTGAAAGTAGAAAAAACGAAATTTCGGTTTATTCGGCTTCGGTTCGGTCTTCGGTTCGTCGGTTTTTATGCTCACCCCTATTGGAGTCAGTCCGTCAACAGCTGTTGCGTTCACAACAGAGAATGAAATCGTAGGCTGACAAGCACCACATTGAAAGGAGTTTTAATGTGGGTGACCTGGTTTTCCTCAAACTCCAGCCATACTTACAAACATCTGTTGCTCCTCGTGCCAACCACAAACTTGCATACAAGTTTTTTTTTACCGTATACAGTGCTGGAACGTGTGGAAGAGGTTGCTTATCGCCCGACTTGCCGGCAACAAGCAAAGTCCACCCGGTGCTTCATGTGTCTCTCCTCCGCAAGGTGCTCAAACCAATACATCAAGTGCTACCTCAACTTTCAACTTCCGATGATGCTCTGAAGATACCTCAACAAGTCCTTCAGCGTCGTGTTCTTCGTCGTGATGGCAAGAAGATCATTCAAGTGTTGCTGCGGTGGACAGGCGATTCTGAAGATCTTGCTACGTGGGAATATTTTGAAGATGTCAAGCAAAGGTTCCCACGTGCAGCGGCTTAGGGGCAAGCCGTATCTCAACGGAGCAATGCTAGACATACGTACGCTTACGTTCAGATCTTACGTAAAAGCTGATGTGAGATTTGTTAATTAGGCTAGGATTAGCAGCTGGGGCCCACACCGGTTAAAATCAGGGGGGAGAAGGGAATTTTATGGAAGGTTAAGTAGGCCTACGTAGCACCTTTCGTAGGTGTAGTATTATTGATCTCAACGGGAGGGGATTGTCAGCAGCAAGACCAAGTCAAGGCAGAAAGAGCCAGGAGTTACTAGCAACGGGCCGGGCCGCAAGCCTCGCCTCCCTGCTCGGCTAGCAGGCCCCGAATGGGCCTTAGGCCACGTAGTTGGTTAAGTACCCTTTCTCCTTTTCTCTGTAAGGCTGGCGAAGGGCATTTGGCTAAGGATAGGCTAGCGTGGGCAGGTCGTCTTCCTCCTCCTTTCCCCTTTCCTGAGATGTAATTCAAATTGAGATGAACTCCATGAAATTATAGATAGAGCTAGAGATTGAGAGTTAACACACAGGCAGGAGCAGTACGTGGAGCTAGCTAGCTTGCACAGGCAGCGCCGGGGTCGATGTTTTCTTAATTCAGCTATAAATAGTAAGCCGAGTATTTCATGAGCAGGGCTCCCGGCTTATACGGTGTGATTCACCTCGGCCCATAACTATATATAAACCGTGTGTCTCATTGACACTCGGTTTACATAGAAATACTCGGCTTGTATATAAACCGACTATTTTTCACGTGGCTCTCGACTTACCTCTGATAAGCCGGTCCTTATTAAGCCGTGTGATGTAAGCCGTAAAAAACACATAGTTTATATATAAACCGAGTGCAAATCGATATAAGCTGTAGTGGCACGTGAAAGGCGCACCGAACAAATTATGGCTCGCGCGTCCTCGACCGACAAAACTATGCATGCCGCACTAAGCGACCGGACCACGCACGGCGACTCACGCGCTGAACAATTCTCAAACGGTTATCATACTCCCATTTTCTTGCTTCGCCACCGGCGACCAAACCACGATGAATTCTTCACATCGTGAAGCCGTAAACTCGACCCACCACTCCTATATATCTGGATGTTCGTACGTTCATAGATGCACACTAGACGATCGACTACGATCCAGACCAGCGCCCGCCATTTTCCAACGGCCAAGACTAACTAAGCAGCAGCAGCAGCAGGCTTAAACCGGCCGGTAATCTAGCGCCACTAGCTACTATGGCCGCCACGTCCCTGGTATTCGTGGCGCGCCGCGGCGAGCCGGAGCTGGTCGCGCCGGCCGGGCCGACGCCGCGCGAGCTCAAGCGGCTCTCGGACCTCGACGACCAGGAGAGCCTCCGGTTCTACCGCTCCGGTATCTACTTCTACCGGGGCTGCCCCTCGCGGGCGCGCGCCGACCCGGCCAGGGTCGTACGCGACGGGCTGGCCGCGGCGCTCGTGCACTACTACCCCATCGCCGGGCGGCTCCGCGAGCTGCCCGGCAGGAAGCTCGCGGTGGACTGCACCGGTGAGGGGGTGTGGTTCGTCGAGGCCGACGCGGACGTCGCGTTGGACGAGTTCGGCGACACGCTGTGCCCGCCGGTCCCTTGCGCTGGCCAGCTCCTGTGCTTGCCGGAGAGCAACTCCGCCGTCGTTGTCGACCGTCCACTGCTCTACGTTCAAGTAAGTCTTGGGTGTCCCTGCAAAAAAAAAAGAGTAAGTCTTGGGTGCATGCGTTGAAGAATTATTTTTCTTTCTAAAATAACTAGGTTAGGGTTGAAGAGTTGGTGGTGCATGCTTGAGAACATGTTGCTTTGTCTGCAATTTGTGCTATACGTGACACTGACATGTATCATGCATGATGGCATGAAGGTGACGAGGTTGAGGTGCGGAGGCTTCGTGTTCGGCATCCAGGTGTGCCATAACCTCATGGACGCGCCGGGCGTCACGCAGTTCCTGCAGGCCGTCGGCGAGCTGGCGGGCGGCATGGAGGCGCCAAGCGTGCGGCCGGTGTGGGCGAGGGAGCTGCTCGACGCGCGCGACCCCCCGTGCCCCAGCTACCAGCACCCCGAGTACGAGCTGGCGGCCGACGCGGCCAACGACAGGCTCCGTCCGGGCGCCGAGCTCGTGCACCGGGCGTTCCTCTTCGGCCCCAAGGAGCTGTCCTCGCTGAGGGACCAGCTACCGCCGCGGATGAGGTTGCGGTGCTCCCGGTTCCTGCTGCTGTCGGCGTTCGCCTGGCGCTGCCGGACCGCGGCGCTCGGGTACGCGCCCGGCGACGAGGTGCGGTTCATGTTCGTGGTGAACGCCCGCGGGAAGCGCGGCCGGCCGCTCCCCGAGGGGTTCTACGGGAACGCGCTCACCTTCGGCGTGGCGCGGACGACGGCCGGCGAGCTCTGCTCGGGACCGCTGGGCCGCGCCGTGGAGCTGATCGTAGCCGCGAGGGCGCGGGTCGCCGCCGACAACTACGCACAGTCGGTGGCCGACGCGCTGGTGCTGCTCGGGCGGCCGCGGTTCACGACGGCGCGGACGTACCTTGTGACGGATCTGACCAAGGCGAACCTGCACAATGTGGACCTCGGATGGGGCCTGCCGGTGTACGGCGGGCCGGCCACGACGACGCTGGCCACTTTCCACATTCCTGCGGCCGGCGGGGGGATCACCGTGCCGATGTGCCTGCCGCCGCGCGCCATGGTGAGGTTCACGGCCAATGTGCGCGCGGGGCTCTCGGAGGCTTCTTCGCACCGTGGGCGTTCTAGTGGCGTGGAGTCGGCCGTGCTGTCGAGGATGTAGGAATGTAACCTGAAAACAGAACTCCTCACATAATCACTTTTACTTGCGGAACATTTCAAACATAAATTCGAATCCAAATAAGCATAACATGATTTGGCTTTCTAAAGTGCATTTGGTTTTAGGGGATACTATTCTCACTTAGACTGGTGTGTTTTTATTGGTTCTTAAGGAGCGCATCTCTACTATTAAGAAAAACTCTTTCGTTCACCCGGCTGTGTGCGCTAGCCGTCATATCTATTTTTGATCCGATGGCTCGGAAGCAACCTATAGGTTTTTGCAATTGGGCCATTGTTGCAATTTTTTCACCGCAACATGTGGTCTGTTGCAGATCGACGAGGTGTCCATGGTGTAGTCCTCTGGAA
>NC_041382.1:609995915-610014905 GCF_002162155.2 Triticum dicoccoides | reverse complement strand
AGGGAGGGAGGGAGGACCAGGGCAGCCTGGGACGGCGACCGATGGCACGGAATTAGTTGGGGAGGAGGCGTGGTCGCGGATCCGTGAGCTCATGGATTTGTGTTTTCTTCTATTACAAAAATTTTCCGCTACACACGGTTTAAAGGGAAAAACATGTTCGCAAAAGAAAAGAAAACAGTTCAAAAAGTTTTTTGCAACAAGTCTATTGTTGCAGAAAGCCAAACAAGGCTTTTTGTTGCAGATCCCTGCAAAAAAAGGCTTTTGTTGCAGAGATCAAAGAAAAAAAGATTGCAACAAAGCCATTGTTGCAAAGAGATAAACGCAGCACTAGCTTGTTGCAAGATTCTGTATAGCATCATTTAACTTGTTTCTTGGGCTTCTCCGCGATGTTTCGAGGACAGTCCCTCCATTTTTAATTACTTCGCATATTTAGTTTTGTCACGAGTCAAACTTTGTAAATTTTGATCAAATTTATGCAAAATATTAACATCCATAACACCAAATCAATACCATTAGATCATCATTGAATATATTTTCATATCATCCATAACATGTCAGCGTCCCTGACAAGGCGGGACCATCCACAAGGACTCAGGTGGCCAGCGACGCACGGGCCAAGCGACCACGCATTGCCAACCCACGAGTCAGCGGCCAGACTAGGTCACCGCGGCCCAACTGCTCCCACCTACTACTTAACGGCATCGCTGGGAAGAGAAGGGCATCCATAGGATCAGGCACCCGACGGCGCAGCTACCTACCCCATTCCCCATCTCGCATGAACCCTAGCCACTATCTTGCAATTGAGTTGTAATCGACACCGAAATTCATATTCCTCTGAGATTGTTGCCAAGTAATTGAGAGACTAGTTCGTCCATATCATTTGGTATCAGAGACCACCCACCTCCCTTTTCGCCCGCTCTGGCGAAACTCGTCGAGACCAGAAGCCTGCGCCAAGCCCGAGCGCAGTTGGAAGCGATGGATCTCGGCGTTTCCGCGTTCCTCACCAAGCTGGAAGCCAACTTGGAGGCCAAGATCGACGCCCAAACCAAGGCCTAGCACGTCACGTCGACCAAAATCGACGAACTCCTCACGTGGTGTCCCGATCTGGAGCGCCGCGTCGCGGATCTCAGTGACGCGGTGACCGCGCTGCAGCTGGCGCAAAGGCCGCCGCCCAAGGACGGTGGCGCGGACCTGACCGCCCGCGAGCCGCCCCAACCTCCGCCTGCGACGCACGCCGACCCCATCAGACCCGTGAATGGCGCGGCGACACAACATCCAGGGCATCATGGCCACGTCTTTAACCTACCACGGGGGCAATCGACGATGTCGTTCCAGACACCGCCGCCGCTCCTGGTCAGCGGTCAGTCCGATTCCCTTCTGTCACCTTCAGCTTTGTTCCCTTTCGCTCACGCAAGTCAGATGTTGGCTGGGCTTGGCCAGGTCCATCCTTCCATAGCGTTTCCACAGTTCACATGGGAGAACCCGAATTTGTGGAAAACCTTGTGTGAGCAATGCTTCTCCATGTTTGGAATCCATGCTACCTTCTGGGTTCCCATGGCCGCCCTTAATTTCACTGGCACCGCTTCCGTTTGGTTACAAACGATCCAGAAACGGTTGGCCGAGTTTGATTGGGAGTCGTTTACCTCTCTGCTTTGCACGCGTTTTGGCCGTGATCGGCATCAGATGCTGATTTGTCAATTTTACATTGTCAGGCAAACATCATCTGTTGCAGACTACATTGAGAAATTTGAACTAATCATTAATCATTTGAGCTCGTACTCTGATTCGATTCATCATTACTACTTTCTCACTCGATTTGTGGAGGGACTGAGGACGGATATCCGAGCGGTGGTACTCGTCCAACGGCCACCCGACTTGGATACAGCGTGCGCCCTCGCCTTGCTGCAGGAGGAGGTGGTGGAGGGCACGTTTGGGTCTCTTCCCCGACCACCCGAACCGATCCAGCGGCTGGGCACGCCACTATCCCGTCCCGGCCAGCGACTTCCGCGGGCGCCACCGATGGTCGCGGCATGGACGCCGCGCACGCGGACTCAGCAAAACTGAAGACGCTACGAGAGTATCGCCGCGCCCGCGGCCTCTGCTTCAAGTGCGGCGAGCGGGGGGCACGACTGAAAGATCGTGGATGTCGCCTAGAGGGGGGGGATGAATATGCGTTTTAAAATAATTACAGTTTAGGCTTGAACAAATGCGGAATAAACCTAGGGGTTAATTTGTCAAGCACAAAACCTAAAACAACTAGGCTCACCTATGTGCACCAACAACTTAAGCTAAGCAAGATAAGCAACTATGTGATAGGGAGATATATGACAAGAAACAATATGGCTATCACAAAGTAAAGTGCATAAGTAAAGGGCTCGGGTAAGAGATAACCGAGGCACGCGGAGACGATGATGTATCCCGAAGTTCACACCCTTGCGGATGCTAATCTCTGTTTGGAGCGGTGTGGAGGCACAATGCTCCCAAAGAAGCCACTAGGGCCACCGTAATCTCCTCACGCCCTCGCACAATGCAAGATGCCTTGATTCCAATAAGGGACCCTTGAGGGTGGTCACCGAACCCGTACAAATGGCAACCCTTGGGGGCGGTCACCGAACCCCACTTTGGCAACCCTTGGGGGCAGTCACCGGTACCCGTCAAATTGCTCGGGGCGATCTCCACAACCTAATTGGAGACCCCGACGCTTGCTCGGAGCTTTACACCACAATGATTGAGCTCTGAACACCACCAACCATCTAGGGCGCCCAAGCACCCAAGAGGAACAAGCTCAAGCGTACCAAGCACCCAAGAGTAATAAGCTTCTCAACTTGTAACTTCCACGTATCACCACGGAGAACTCAAACCGATGCACCAAATGCAATGGCAAAGGCACACGGAGTGCCCAAGTCCTTCTCTCTCAAATCCTACCGAAGCAACTAATGCTTGGGAGGAAAATGAGAGGAAGAACAAGAAGGAGAACACCAAGAACTCCAAGATCTAGATCCAAGGGGTTCCCCTCACATAGAGGAGAAAGTGATTGGTGGAAATGTGGATCTAGATCTCCTCTCTCTTTTCCCTCAAAAACTAGCAAGAATCCATGGAGGGATTGAGAGTTAGCAAGCTCGAAGAAGGTCAACAATGGGGGAAGAACATGAGCTCAAAGGATTAGGTTGAATGGGGAAGAAGACCCCCTTTTATAGGAGCTCCCGAATCCAACCATTATGTGCTCAGTCCGCGCACGAGCAGTACTACCGCTCCACGAGTGGTACTACCGCTCGGGCGGAAGAAACAAGGAAAAGGAGCAACAAAACATGAACGTTGGGGCGGTAGTACCGCATATAAGCGGTACTATCACTCACCCCAGCGGTACTACCGCTGGAGGAGCAGAACACGGGACCAAAAGAGGCAGGGCAGAGCAGAGTACGGCGGCAGTAATGCAGTGGAGGTACTACCACCCGATCGGAGCGGTACTACCCCTTAGGCGGTACTACCGTGCCTTACTACCGTGCAACTACTGCTAAACCCGACACGAAAAGAGCAGGACCGAAAATCGAGGCGGTAGTAGAGCGGTACTGCAGCGGTACTACGGCTGAGAGCTCCAAGCGGTACTACTACTTGAGCTCGCGGTGCTACCGCTGGGACCAGACAAAAGCTACTTCCAAGAAAACAAGCATACTCCACGGAAAACCAGAACTGCCATAACTTCTGCATATGAGCTCCGAATTGAGCAAACTCAAGCTTGTTGGAAACAAGACGACGAGTAGCATCAAAACAGCGATTGGTTATAGTAAGAAGAGGCAGGGGAGGTATGCCAACAAATAGAGGAGTGAAACCTCCAACCGAGAAGAACCGGCATAACCACCAACATCGAAAACATCATAGAAGATGCGAGTGAACTCTGTTTTCGATGAACTCGAGCTTGTCACCAAGATGACCATAAGCTCCAAAACTCACAAAGAGAAGAACCAAACAAGACCCAATAAAGATGATGCAAGAATGCAATGGTTTGAGCTCTCTACGAACGATGCGATCAAGCTACTCATCGAGAGCCCCTCTTGATAGTACGGCAATCGATCCTATAACCCAGTCTCCCAACTACCACTATGAGACCGGTAAAATAGAAAACCTATCAAGGGCAAACCTTTGCCTTGCACATGGTCCACTTGAGCTAGATGATGACGATCTTGACTCCCTCAAGTTGGACCACCTTTCTTGATTGTGTTGGCTCGATGAAGACTAGTTGATTGCTCCCCCATACTCCACTATGGGTGAGCCACTCTTCCGCACATATTCACAAGTCCATTGTCACCACAATGGACGGCAAGCTTCAAGCACTTGATCTCTTTGTGATGCATCACTTGAACTTGCACACGGCAACCAAACCCCACACAGAACTCTCACGAAGACCATGGGTTAGTACACAAAGCGTAATTGGCAATGCTTACCATACCATGGGATCACCTGATCCCTCTCGGTACATCTTCTGCGCTTTGTGAGTTGATCAACTTGATTCACTCTTGACTTAGTCTTGATCAACCTTGAACCTTTCCAATTCTCTTCATTTGGATGATGTCTTGAAGGTAGACATGAATGATCACACAATCTTCTTATTCAAGACATGCTTGCAATAAGCTCAACTCTCACATGACCAATCTTTGGATAATTCCTTGAATAACACCTTGGTCGACACAAACTCTCCTTGAAACCAACACATGTACTCCAAGAAAAGCCTATGGACAAAACCTTCAAATATAACTCAAGGCAACCATTAGTCCATCGAGATTGTCATCAATTACCAAAACCAAACATGGGGGCACCGCATGTTCTTTCAACGACCACGTGTGCCCCACCTCGGTCCAACTCCATGTCGTCGAGGAACTCCTCGGCCTTTTCGGCCTCGACAACACCATCAACATGCAACTGCCTCCGCCGGATGACACAGTGATGGCCATCTCCAAGTCTGTCGTCTCAGGCGGGGTCTCCGCCAAGGCTTTTCAACTTCACGCTTGGATACAAGGTCGGGAAGTACTCATGCTAGTCGACTCTGGCATCACGAATTCCTTCATCGACTCCATGTTGGCAAACCAGTTGATAGGCGCACAACCACTTCCGCGCGCTTATCGCATGCGGGTCACCGACGGCGGAGAGATTCTCTGCTCTGCAGTTGTTCCCAATTGTGTGTGGTGCTCCCAAGGGCACAAATTCATCACAGGCATGAAGGTGCTTCACTTGGGCGTGTACGATGCCATCCTGGGTATGGACTGGCTCGAAGCCCATAGTCCGATGACAATGGACTGGCGTGCCAAGCACCTGGAATTCCAATCGCCGACTGGCACCATCAGTCTGCAAGGGCATGAAGCCACGTCCTCGACCTGCTTCCTCATCAACATCATGCAACTTAAGGGATTGTGCAAGAACAATGATATCACTCACGTGGTACATCTCTATGTTACTACCAGCAACGAAGCCGAGGCCACACCAACTCCAGCTTGTTTGTAGCAGATTTTGGACGACTCTGCTGACGTGTTTGGAACACCGGAAGGGCTGCCGCCAAAAAGGTCCTGTGATCACCACATTCCCCTGCTACCTGACGCACAACCATTTAGCATCAGGCCCTACAGACACAAACCAGAGCATAAGGATGAAATTGAACGGTAGGTGGCCGAGCTTCTCAAAGCAGGATTGATTCAGGTCAGCAACAGTCCCTTCTCGTCCCTGGTCATTCTGGTCAAGAAGAAGGATGTACATGGCGCCTATGCATCGATTATCGGCACCTCAACGCACTCACGTGCGTAGCCAAGTTTCCGGTCCCGGTCATCGAGGAATTATTGGATGAGCTACAGGGCGCACAGTGGTTCTCCAGACTTGACCTGGGTGCAGGATACCACCAGATCAGGATTGCAGAAGGTGATGAGTACAAGACGGTTTTCCAAACACATTTTGGGTAGTTTGAGTACAAGGTTGTACCCTTTGGGCTGGTAGGGGGACCGAGTACTTTCGACAGCGCAATGCATACCACTCTCAAGCCTGTCAACAGAAAGTGTTGATCCTCTTCTTTGATGACATCTTAGTCTTCAGTAAAACCTTGGAGCAGCACCGAGAGGATCTCAAGGAGGTGCTGGCACTGCTGTGCAAGGATCAATGGAAAGTCAAGGCATCTAAGTGTGTGTTCGGCCAGCAACAACTCTCCTATCTGGGGCATGTCATCAGTCCACAAGGAGTAGCTACAGAGCCCAATAAGATACGAGCCGTCGCGGATTGGCAATCCCCCACAAATGTCAAAGGTGTTCGGAGTTTTTTTGGGACTCGCAGGCTACTATCGCGGATTTGTGCGCCACTTCGGCGTGATCGCGCGACCCCTGTTCAATCTGTTAAAAAAAGGGACTCCATTCGTATGGTCTTCGGTCACAGAAACAGCATTCCAAACCCTGAAGCAACACCTGATCACAGCTCTAGTTCTGGCACTTTCGGACTTCTCCAAACAGTTCGTGGTCAAGACAGACGCCAGCGACAAGGGGGTCGGTGCAGTTCTCCAACAGGGGGTCACCCAATTGCCTTCATGAGCAAGGCGCTCTGTCCGTGATATCAAGGGTTGTCGACTTATGAAAAGGAATATCTGGCTATCATCGTTGCTGTTGACCAATGGCGTCCGTACCTGCAACATGTTGAGTTCGTTATCTTCACAGATCAACGCAACCTAGTCACTACAAGAAATATGTCAACTAGTGACCTTCTGTCAGTGACCCTGGAAGAATTGGTCATAGATCTATGACCATTTCAGACCAATTGGTCAAAAGCTATTCGGGGGGCTCCAAACCCTAAACTATAACAACCATTTTGGTCAGAAAGGTCGTAATTTCCTTACACGAAATGGTCATAAAGCAGATAGCACTGGTCTGCTGCCTTATTTCTAGCTGATCATGACCAATATAGATGGTCATAACCTTGTAAATTGTGGTGGGTTGCTATGACTAGGCGCCACCTCATCAGTTTTGCCTATGTGTCATGTCCATGTGGCAATTTTTGCCCTAGGTTGTGAAGCCACCTATATTTCTGTCATTCCCAAAATTCCCAAAAAAATCTCATAAATTCTTTGGGTCATATCTTCATAAAATATGTAAAAATCCTTCCTTGGCTAGTTCAAAACTAATTCAACAATATTCATTTTCCTATTCTGTTCACAACAACACTTTATGAAGGAAGTGCTATTTATATAGTCTTGATTGCCCTCGGAATTCTTGGGCACTCTTTCCTATCCAAATCATTACCGCATGACAAAATTCAGCTCCATTTGCCTAGAAAATCTTCCTCGGCAAATTTCCAAAGATTTTGTCCACCTAGAAGCATTGTGAAGGAAGTACCTTTTTCATATATCGAAATGACATGAAATTTATACAGTTCCTTCATATGCCCAAATTATCAACCTCCTCCAAATTGCAGCTCAGTCAAATCATCTATGTGAGCCCAAGTTCAATTTATATTTTATGGCCAAATTGGCACGTTGCGAAGCAAGTGTTATATAGACCCCTCCTATTACCCTCAAACTTTTCGGGCACTCTTCCATACCCAAATCATTGCCACATGATAATATTCAGCTCAATTTTCCTAGTAAATCTTTCTCGGGAAATTTCCAAAGTTTCTACCTCGAGAGAAGCTTTGTGAAGTAAGTACTAGCTAGGCTTACCCAAATGATCTGAAAATTTACCAGCGCATGACCATACCTATGTAACTTACCTACACCAATTTTTAGCTCATTTCATTCATCCAATCTCTCTCACTAGTTTTCCCAAATTTCTGTCCATAGAAGAGCATTGTGAAGGAAGTACTACTTTGGCATGTCCAAATGGTATCAATTTTCTACAATGCTGTCCTATTCCCAAATAACCATCCTCCACCAAATTTCAGCTCAATCCATTCATTATTTTGAGCCCAGCTTCAACATTCATATTTTTGTACAATGTGGTACTTTGCAAAGCAAGTACCACCTATGATCCTCCTTTTGAGCTAAAAATTTGTGAAGACATTCTCCTTAGTAGATGATCATCCTCAGCCAGAACTCACGCCCATTGGCCGTGTGCACTTCCCGTACCGCTAATCAAACACTTGGCTGCTAATTCATCTTTGAGCATAGGTCAGTTTCCTCGTGAGATTCTTCTGTTGTAATTTTCTTCCTAGCACCTACCTGGGGAGTGCCCAACCCACTAGACATGCCTAGGCCTCCCAGAAAGCATGTCAACGCGAAGGTCACACGGTGACCACGCGGCGGGCATGCGAGTTTATGCGCTTTGGAGTTGGGGCCCTGTGCCACATCCAAACCTCGATGTATCGCCACCAAACCATGTATTTATGATTAAATAGATATTTATGTAACTAGAAATGATTTTCTGAAAAAATAAAGAGCAAACAATAAGGTAGATGTAGTTCAAAATTGACCCGCTTCCTACTGAATCGACAGAAATTTGTCTTTTTCACAAGTGGTGGATCAAAACTTTTGACACCAAACCATTTTGTCAATTATGCGTTAAATATGGCCTAATATTTTATCAAAATGATTTGGTCCAATTTTGCAACAAATATATGGTAGGTCCTTCACGAAAAGAACTCAATTCAGGCACTCGGAAAATGGAAAATGAATTTTCCGTGCAAAGAAAATAAAAAGTCCCTTAGGCAACATTGTTTACCATTCCAATATGCACCCTTGTGCATAATATAAGATCATTTGAACAAACTATGCCATGAATGTGGCCATAAGATTGATCATTTGGCTTGAAAGCCATGAATCTTCACGCATGATAGCTCATTTCTGAGAACACTTTTTTAAAATAATTGCCGTATTACAAGTTTATTATTTTTCATGGAAACTTGGTCACATATAATGACACAATGCGAAGGTTTTCCAAATTTTTGATTTTTTTTGAATTTTTTATTTTCGTTTCAAAATGCAGTCAAAACGGCGGGTTTGACCATTCCTAGCTAGTGGTTGAATCTTGGAAAACTTTTGATGTTTCTCTGATTAAATAGATACTTATCTATCTAGAAATGATTGTTTGAAAAAATAAAGAGCAAACTATGAGACAGCTGCAGTTCAAATTTGACCCGCTTCCTACTGAATCGCGGGAATTTGTCTTTTTCACAAGAGGTGGATCAAGGCTTTTGACACCCAACCATTTGGTTAATTGTGAATCAAATATGGCCTAGTATTTTAGAAAAATTATTTGGTCCAATTTTGCAACAAATATATGGTATGTCCTTCACAAAAAGAACTCAATCCGGGCACTCAGAAAATAGAAAATGAATTTTCCGTGCAAAGAAAATAAAAAGTCCCATTAGGCAACATTGTTTGCCATTCCAATATGCACCCTTGTGCATAATATGAGATCATTTCAACAAACTATGCCATGAATGTGGCCATAAGATTGATCATTTGGCTTGAAAACCATGAATCTTCACGCATGGTAGCTCATTACTGAGAACACTTTTTTAAAATAATTTCCGTATTACAAGTTTATTATTTTTCTTGGAAACTTGGTCACATATAATGACACAATGCGAAGGTTTTCCAATTTTTTGATTTTTTTGAATTTTTTATGCCCGTTTCAAAATGCGGTCAAAACGGCGGGCTAGACCGTTCCTAGCTAGTGGTTGAATCTTGGAAAACTTTTGATGTTTCTCTTATTAAATAGATACTTATTTACCTAGAAATGTTTTTTGGAAAAAATAAAGAGCAAACTATGAGGCACCTGCAGTTCAAATTTGACCCGCTTCCAACTGAATCGACAAGAATTTGTCTTTTTCATCAGAGGTGGATCAAAACTTTTGACACACAACCATTTTGTCAATTATGCATTAAATATGGCCTAGTATTTTAGAAAATTGATTTGGTCCAATTTTGCAACAAATATATGGTAGGTCCTTCACCAAAAAACTCATTTCAGGCACTCAGAAAATGGAAAATGAATTTTCTGTGCAAAGAAATTGAAAATTCCCTTAGGCAACATCGTTTGGAATTCCAAGATGCACCCTTATGAACAATATGAGATCATTTGAACAAACTATGCCATGAATGTGGCCATAAGATTGATCATTTGGCTTGAAAGCCATGAATCTTCACGCATGATAGCTCGTTTTTGAGAACATTTTTACAAAATAATTGCCGTATTACAAGTTTATTATTTTTCCTGTAAACTTGGTCACATATAATGACACAAGGCGAAGGTTTTCCAAATTTTTGATTTTTTTTGAATTTTTTATACCCGTTTCAAAATGCGGTCAAAATAGCGGGCTTGACCGTTCCTAGCTAGTGGTTGAATCTTGGAAAACATTTGATGTTTCTCTTGTTAAATAGATACTTATGTACCTAGAAATGATTTTTGGAAAAAATAAATAGCAAACTATGAGGCAGCTACAGTTCAAATTTGACCCGCTTCCAGCTGGATCAGCGGAAATTGTTTTTTTACCAGAGGTGGATAAAATATGTTGACACCCAACTATTTGGTCATTTGTGCATTAAATATGGCCTAATAGTTTATAAAATTGATTTCATCCAATTTTGCAATAAATATATTATAGGTTCTTCACAACAAAACTCATTTTGGGCACTCGAAAAAGGGATTTTTTTTTTGCAAAAAACTCATTTCCGACGACACCTTTTTAAAGATATTTATATTATTCCATGTTGTTATTTTTTCTAAAAACTTGTTCAAATTTTGGTGACACAATGAGAATGTTTTCCATTTGTTTTAGAAATTCTCAGATCATAAAGTAGCTTAAATGATTTTAACACATTATTTTAAGTCCACTACGACCAATTTAGATGGTCATAAAATCATACTGCATTCTGATTGGTCCGTGGACATATCACGCGGATCGTGCATCCAACACCGTCGGATGCTCGGGGATCCAACGGTTGTCCTCGACCCATCGACACCAACCCCGAAACCCTAGCTATGCCCTCCGGGTCAATTTCCATCCACCCCCGCCTCCTTTCTTTCCCTCGCTCCTCTCGATCCCGTCCCCTTCCTCACCAGCGCAAACCCTAGCCCGTCCCCTTCCTTCCCGCCAGCTCCACCGATCCTTCCCTCGATCTCGTCGGTGGGGAGCGCCGCGGCGATTCCCCACCCCTCCCCTTCTCTCCCATGGCCGCGGTCGGATCCGCGCTCGTCCCTTCCAGATCGCAGCCACCACCTCCTCCCTTCCAGATCGCGGCCGCCACCTTCCTCCGGCGGAGCTCCCCGTCGTCCATGGCCTCCCCCACGCCCTCCTCTCTTCCTTCCCTCCCTCGCGCCGCCACCACCACCACTCCTTCCCAGCGCGTGCCGCCCATCGTCACTCCTCTACTCTCCTCTCCTCCTATCGCGCCGCTCATTCATCCGAGTTGGTGCTCACCGCATCGCCACTCGGACCCTCTCCCTTCCTCACCGCATCGCCACCCCAAGCCTCCATCGATGGAACCCTAACCCTAACCCAACGACAACGGCATCACGGTTGGCTTGCTCGCCGACACGTGCGTGCGTGCTTCGATGCGCGACGCCCCGTTGAGCTAGCCGACAGTGGCGAGGGCGGCAACACGGGCCCGGGGCAGGGCGGTGGCGCGGTTCGTGCAGACCAGGCACCGCTCCTCCGGCAAGGTGATCGGCAAGGAGGAGACAGCCGCCGAGAACGTCTACATCAAGGTATAACGCCCCTGCCCCGTCCCCCTCTCTCCTCCCGCCCCGGCGTGAGATAGTTATCCAGATTTAGTGCCATCGTTACATGCTTTGCTGCAATGTACAACTGGTATTCGGGGGTGGCGTGGAATTGGACTAGATTTGGGATTGTTGGTCCAGATTTGGAGGCTAGGTTGTTACTGCTTTACTGGACAGTCCTTGATAACTTAGCCTCTTTTCAAAAAATGCCAGCTTACTGCTCGTGAGCAGCATCTGTATGATGAACAGGCAGCTCTGTATTTGCAAGGTCTCATTCATCTAGTTCCAGTCAGACATGCAACCAATTTAATTCACTGAGAGCTCTGACCATTGGAGCATTCACGCCTTTTATGTTGTTGTAGCTGGGATGTTGCTAGAGTGGTTTAATTTTATTTCATCTACTTAACTAAATTGGTGTTCTGTAGTACTATCATTTTAGCCATGAATATGTTGCCATTTGTCTTGGTCATTAAGAATTTGTTTTGAGTTCTATATTCTACTTCTTGCTGGTCCAAAATATTTCAGTATGCTGCTCTGCCGATTAGAAGTGTGTTGTTCTTTAGAACATACTTACACCAAGACTCTGGAGTACATTTGGTGGATTACTAGCATTTGCTAGCAATTTATCAGGCTGTCTTGTTCATTGCATTCAATGTATATAATTTCCCTCACTATCTTTTCCAGTTATGCTTGCTGCTAAGGAATGGTTGCTCCTTTCATCATTGTGGTCGCCCGTGCTGTATCATCACCAGATCCTGTGTCTATATTTTGTCTTGCTCGACGAGTTATCCAGCAATACTAGTGCATAGTAGAAAATTATCATAGATCCTGGCTGTAACCTGCTTTCGTGCTTGTGACATTGGCCTGCATGATTTTGTGGGGATGTGGTACCAGACTAGAGGGTAGAGGCTGACGATTTCTTGCTGTTTCAGTCAAGTGATGTTCTTGGTGGAGTTGCGCCTCCGGTGCGCTCTTCGGGCTGCTCGGAGCCATGCTGTCAGAGCTCTTCATCAACTGGGCCATCTACACCAACAAGGTGGGTGCATCTCCAACCAATTCTGCAGCGGTAGCAGTACCAGCAGTACTTCGTTCTGAAAATCCGTCAAGTTTCTCTGGAATTTGGTTAACCTTGTTGAAATTATATGCTCTGGAATTTGTGATTCTGTGCACAACCAGTGGATTGATGCATGATTTTGTAAGTTTATTATGACATGTGACAGTCCAAAGCACTTTTATTGACTACACAAATCAAACTGAGAAACACACATTGATAATGTGTACTTCCACTTGAACATGGCCTAAATTCATATGTTACTGAGATGGTTCCATGTAGATTTAGATTCTGTAAATTCTATAACCTAGTCATGCCATTGTCTTATTACGTTGATTAAAGGAAGTGAACTAGTTTGTTACTAAGCTGACAAAGAGCCGAGCTCCTAGATTGTATCTGACTTTAGGTGCTTATGAAGGCGGCTGATTTTTTTCATGGTCTAATTAAACTTGTACCATAATTATTTTACCCATTTTTCATTTTCGTTTTGCCATTTGCTTGCGTATGTGCCCTATGGGTTAGTGTTGTTGATCCCTAGCATGAGCTTGGTTGCCTTGAACTTCAGTATTCTATTTTCTTGCTTCTCAGTCCCTCTCCCTCTCTGCAGGTGCTACCGGACGCAAGGGTGGAGCCTGCGCCTCCTTGCTGAAGCTTCTCGCTCTAGCGGTCTGGTGCTGGTGATCTCAGCCCGTATAGATGGATTGGCCAGCAGCTGTGTATACGGCAGCGGCGCTGCTGTACTACTACACCTATGATCCAATCTAGAAGTGCTGGTCCCAAGACTCTAAACTAGCCAAGAAGCAGGAGAGGACGAGAGAGCAACTTCGCTGTGTGCAGCAGCCCTACAAACCCTTTCTACTATGGTAAATTCTGTCATAACCCAATATCAAACTTGTATTATGTCTCATCTTTGATTGCTAAAACTAGTGAAGAAATTATTGTGAAAATGTCAACTGTAAGATTAGGAGATTCTTACATAGCCAAAAGAGGTTCAAATAACACTTTCTTAGTTCTGATACAGCCTCTTTATATGAATATTCGGTGCAGTCCTTATCATGTGATGAATTAAAGATCATAAGAAATAAATATTAAATGCTAACCACGTGACTTTACATCAAGTTACGGTTTCTCAACAGAAATTCTAAATAGATCCAAATCATTCTCACCACATATTGATCTGTACAGCCAAGGATGTTTACTTAAACTGTATAGCTCTTTGCTATTATTTTCCAGGTATTCTATTTGTGCTCCATCCTGAAATCTATTGTGTACTGCCATGTCGGTGAGGCGTAGCGCTCACTGCTTGATAACACTCCATGCTTGTTGATCCAAATTTTGATTGGTTGTTCTCGCAGACCTGATGAAGCCATGATGCTTACCTCGCTGGAGCGTATCAACCCTAGCCATGGTACCACATTCTTAGTCATGAGGTCACTGTGCTACAACCGCAACAACGATATCTTCTCCAGTTAGATAAGTCTTCGGTCTATCCCATTTTTTTTCTGTTACTTGGTTTTGAGATGCTTATTTTGGGACGAAGGGAGTATTATTGTGTCGATTCCCTATGTGATATAGAAGCTATGGTATTTTGTTTTGAGTCTGTTCTAATTGATAATGATTTGTGTAAAATTAGTGTAGAACATATGTCCTGTTATCTTAAGTCATTTGTGCATGCTCAATGAACCATCTGAGATTGAATCATTTTTTGCGTTCAACATCTAGAACCATTCTGTCCGTGTTGGTGTTCATGCTCCAACTGTGCTTTCTTGTCTCTTGTGTTGCGTGGTCCTTGTGGTTGTTACTGTTATATGTACATATGCTTCATGATTCAGTCCCTAGCTGCTTTGTATGTTTGTTTTTATTTTGTTTCTAACTCCTTTTGTTTATTGTTAGATGCCTTTGTTCTAGTACTTTCCTGCTTACATTACTGTTGTCATTGCATTTGTTTGGTGCTGACCAGTAGCAGCACACTAATGCTAGAAGTCTTTGTGTTCACTCTTTTATAGGAGCGCCAGGACAAATTTGAAGTGCAAAGCCATGAAGCCAAGTGCAAAGCCGTGATGCCAGAGATTTGTTTGTTCTGTTTGACTGTAATAGGCTATAGAGATTGTGACATTGTAACAGATTTAGTGTTATTTGATAAATTATGTTTGTTTTGTTTTGTTTGAAATAGTGATTTAAAAATTTGTCAAATGGAAACCTGATCAGTGGGATCCACTTACCAAAATAATCTGAGCGATGTTGAAAATCTGATCTGTGGGACCAATATACGAGATTATGATTTTTTGAGCACTATGTATGAGATTATGAAATGTGGGGCTTGTCTGACTAGTGGGCCCGGCTCCAACATATATGGCTGGTAATATTTGAAGTATTTTGTGTGTTTTCTGTGTGCCAATTTAAATATTGTGTATTTATTTACGTTAAATTGGAAAATGAAGAATGTGACCCTGACAAAAAAAGAAAAAAATGAAACTGTTGAGACAAAAAGGCCATGGGCCAAAAATAAAAAGGCTGCAATGTTGGGCTTGGTCCATGAAGCTGACAAAAAATTCACAGGAAAAAAATATAAATGGGCTGAATTAATGGGCTCGGCCCATATAAACACCGAATTGGACCGGGCTGGTTTTTGTGCCACATCAAATTGCCACGTCGGATGTCTACGACCTCACAGAGAAGGTCGTTATTTTCAATTTACGACCGTCAGCTTTTTACCATCTGTTTTTGGTCACAAAAAGGTCACAAATGGAAAATAATGACCATTCAGTGACCAAAAGTCAAGGTCACAAGTTGACATATTTCTTGTAGTGAGTCCACCTGGAGGAACAACGATTGACTACACCCTGGCAGCAGAAGGCCTTCACCAAGCTGTTGGGTTTAACGCCCTCGATGCGGCTATAGCTCCCACGTGTCGAGGCACGACTTAGAGACATAACCGCATTGAAAGCAATGTCGCAAGTTAGGCAATCATCACAAAAATCCCATGTAATAAGTAATAAAGGGGAGATACATAGTTGGCTTACACTCGCCACGTCACATCAAAGTACATAAATAACATCCATCATACAAACACTCATGACCCGACTACGGCGCCAAAATAGAAAAGAACCCAACATGCGACAAGGCCCTGAATCGAACCCCAACTAGGCACCACTACTGATCGTCAGGAAAAGACACGTAGTAACACTGAGAGTCCTCGTCAAACTCCCACTTGAGCTCGTACTCGTCACCTGGAGCGGAAACACCTGGACCTGCATCTGGAGTTATAGTATCTGTGAGCCACAGGGACTCAGCAATCTCGCACCCTCGCGATCAAAACTATTTAAGCTTATAGGAAGGATAAGGCAATATAAGTGGAGCTGCAGCAAGCGACTAGCATATATGGTGGCTAACTTATTCGCAAAAGAGAGCGAGAAGAGGAGGCAAAGCGCGAGCGAGAATCTAGAAGAACAACCTGCGCAAGCATAACTCCAACACCGTGTCCACTTCCCGGACTCCGCCGAGAAGGGGCCATCACGGTAACACACACGGTTGATTCATTTTAATTAAGTTTAGTTCAAGTTATCTACAACCGGACATTAACAAATTCCCATCTGCCCATAACCGCGGGCACGGCTTTCGAAAGTTCAATCCCTGCAGGGGAGTCCCAACTTAGCCCATGACAAGCTCTCACGGTCAATGAAGGAATAGACCTCCACCCGAGACACACCGATCAGACTCGGTAACCCGGTACAACGAGACAATTCGACAGGTTAAAACAAGTCCAGCAACACCGCCCGAATGTGCCGACAAATCCTGATAGGAGCTGCACATATCTCTTTCTCAGGGCACACTCAGATTGTCTAAACTTCCGGTAGGCCAGCCCAGAGTTGCCCCTGGTAGCCATCGGCGGCTGACAGTTTGGACCAATACTCAGAGGAGCACTGGCTCGGGGGGGTTAAATAAAGATGACCCTTGAGTCTGCAGAACCCAAGGAAAGAAAAAGTCTAGGTGGCAAATGGTAAAACCAAGGTTGGGCATTGCCGGAAAAGCTTTAATCAAGGCGAACTATCAAGGGGTTTCCATTATAACCCAACCGCGTGAGGAACGCAAAATCCTGGAACATAACACCGATATGACGGAAACTAGGGCGGCAAGAGTGGAACAAAACACTAGGCGAGAGGCCGAGCCTTCCACCCTTTACCAAGCATATAGATGCATCAAGATAACATAGCAATATAATGATATCCCAACAAGTAAATAAATATTCCAACAAGGAACGGCTCCAATCTTCACCTGCAACTAGCAACGCTATAAGAGGGGCTGAGCAAAGCGGTAACATAGCCAATCAACGGTTTGCTAGGACATGGTGGGTTAGAGGTTCAACATGGCAATTGGGAGGCTGACAAGCAAAAGGTAGGCATCGTAGCATTGGCATAGCAAGAGCGAGCAAACTAGCATAGCAAAGATAGTAGTGATTTCGAGGGTATGATCATCTTGCCTGCAAAGCTGTCAGAGTTGACTGGATCCTCAAAAGCAAACTCAACGGGCTCCTCGTTAGCGAACTCGTCTCCCGGCTCTACCCAAACAATACAAACAAGCAACAAGGATACAATCAACCACGTGCAAGCTCAAACAATAAGATGCAAAGGTGGCATGCTATGCGGGATGCGATGCGGGATGCAAAATGCAAGACATGACAGAAAATGCATGAACCTGGCCTCAACTTGGAAAACCAAGTGTGCCACTGGATAGAGGGTATGAAATCGCTTGAAAACAATATAAAGATCATTGGAATCGGAGTTACAGTTTGGAAATGGCAAGCGTTTTAAGATATGACACTGGTTTGCGATTTACAGCAAGTAGGCCTCTAAACGCAATGAAATGAACATGCTACAACCACCAAACATGACAACAAAATACATGGTAGGGATTTACACAAGATGCTTAACAAAAGACTAGCATTGAGACACGGCCAATTCATCCATTATGAGGTTCAAACAAGCATGGCAAAAACGCAAATGCAAAACAGATTTCAGACTTAGTGAAATTAACACTAGTCTGAAATTTCAGATCACGAAGCCCTCTTCGGAGCAGCAAAACAACATGACACATGACCTGATTATGAAAAGTAAGAACATGGCATGGAGCTACTCAACAAGCTTAACAAAAGACCCAAAGTGACCTGGGGCCAAAAGGTTTCACAAAATATACTAACGAGCCCACGAACATAGATAAAACACAATCAGTTTTCAGACTTAGTGAAAACTGAGACATGCTGAAATTTAACTCATGAAGGCATGTAAACGAGCTCGATGCACTCACTACGGTGCAAGTCATGACAAGGCAAGCACACATCCATTAAGAAAGTACAAAATGCTAGCTAGACATGGCAAGAACAATGGCATAGCATGCACGGATCAACTACAATAACACCGGCAAAATCGCAAACGAGTTGACGATCTGCCCAGATTCACAACGAAGCAAAAGTAGAGCTCGATTGACTCAAGCTAGGGTGCTCCATATTTGCAAGTAAAGACATGGATGGATAGAGCATAACATGATTAACAAAACTCCTTTACTGATCATCCTCAAAAGAGGCACGGATCACTAGGAAACAAGCTGAACATATGGCATCATGAACTAAATAATCTCAGACTTAGTGAAAACAACTAAGTCCCTGAAAACAGATTCCCGGGTGCCTCTCTTTGCAAGCTTGCACAAGTCACCACACGCATCCTAAAAATGCATGGGTTGCACCTCTGGAAAGAAGACAAGATGCTTAACAAAACATATGAAGGACTCACAGGCATATCATGCACACAACAATCATGGCAAAAATGACAAAAGTCTAAGATGAACTAGCAGATCTGACAATTATCTCACGAAGCCTCCTTCTAGCAGCATTTCGGGCATCAAGATAAACTCAAATGAAAATGATGCAGTGGAATGAAATGGTGTACTCTTCGAGACGAACATTTTGATATACTATATGTCCAAAACGGAGTTACAGATGCGGAGATATGGCAGGTCAAAGTATGCTCGAAAATTAGGGTTTCGGGAGGAGAAAGTCAACCGTCCAATTTCCAGATCTAGATCCAGATCGGGCACGGGAACCGAGGTCGCCAGATTTACTGTAGCTGCTCGCGGATTCGACAGGGAAGAAGGCCGGGGTCGGTGGAGAGGACCGGGCGGCGGTGGAGCTTGCTCCGGCCCTGCGGAGGTGGTGGCCCGCGGCGGCGCGGCGTGCTCCGGGCGGCGGCGGCGGGGCGGCGCCGG
>NC_041382.1:609992914-609995671 GCF_002162155.2 Triticum dicoccoides | reverse complement strand
GGCGGACGTGTCCGGCTAGGCTCCGGACATGTCCATCGGCGCGGAGATGTTTTTTTTAGGGTTGGACGGGGAGAGATCCGAGATCCGAAAACGGGGGGGCTATTTATAGGCATAAGTGGAGCTAGGAGAGTCCAAATGATGTGCGGTTTTCGGCCACGCGGTCGTGATCGAACGATCTAGATGATGGAGCAAAGTTTGGTGGGTTTTGGGCAAAATTGGAGGGGTGTTGGTCTGCAACACACACGAGGCCTTTTCGGTCCCTCGGTTAACCGTTGGAGTATCAAACGAAGTCCAAATGATACGAAACTTGCCAGGCGGTCTACCGGTAGTAAACCAAGGCCGCTTGGCAAGTCTCGGTCCAATCCGGAAATGTTTAATCCCCACACACGAAAGAAAGCTAGAAATGACCACCGGAGGAGAACGAAGCGCCAGAATGCAAAATGGACCACGGGGAAAATGCTCGAATGCATGAGATGAACACGTATGCGAATGCAATGCACATGATGACATGATATGAGATGCAAGAAAACGAAAACAATACACAGAGACAAAGACCCGAACCCGAGGAATAAATATAACTTAATGCTGGAAACGGCAAGAGTTGGAGTACAAATTGGGAAAATTATATCTGGGGCGTTACACTGCATCAAGTACAAAAAAGGAGTGGAAAATTCAGCGGCCGACGCACTTTCACGAGCAGAGCCGAAGGAGATGCTGGCTGTTGTCACTTCTTGTCAGCCAGCATGGCTCGACGACATCATCAGCAGCTACCATTAGAATCCCCAAGCTCAGCACCTTTTGGAGCAGTTGGTTGTTCGGGGTGATCCCAAGAAGAGATTCTCACTCCAGCAAGGAATTTTGCGCTTTCGCGACCGGATTTGGCTCGGGAGGTCCACAACACTACAACAATGCATCATCACAGCCTTCCACGACAGTGCTTTGGGCGGTCACTCGGGATTTCCCGTGACATACAAGCGCATCCGTCGTCTTTTTGCATGGCCCAAAATGAAAGCACACATCAAGCACTACGTCGCATGCTGCCAAGTTTGCCAACAAGCCAAACCAGACCGTGCCGCATCTCCAGGTCTGTTGGTAGCACTCCCAATTCCTCAACAGCCATGGGATCTCATAACTATGGATTTTATCGACGGCCTGCCACAGTCCGGGAAGTTCAACTGCATACTTGTGTTGGTGTATAAGAGGACTCGTTTTGCTCACTTTGTTCCTCTCACCCACCCCTACACAGCAGCTAAGGTGGCGCAAGTCTACATGTCTCAGATCTACAAGCTGCATGGGTTTCCCGAAGCCATCGTCTCGGACAAGGACCCAGTGTTCACCAGCCATTTATGGCGTGAACTATTCCGGTACGCAGGCACAGAGCTGAGGATGAGCACTCCCAACCACCCCCAGATAGACGGTCAAACGGAACGGGTAAATCAATGCTTAGAAACCTTCCTCCGCTGTTTCACTCAAGTTTGCCCTCGCCGCTGGGGTCTTTGGATCGCCCTGGCACAATTATGGTACAATGCTTCCCCACACTCGGCAATTGGCATGTCGCCTTTCAAGGCACTGTATGGCCATGAGCCTCGGCATTGGGGCATCACCACACCGCCCAGTACCTTGGTGCCTTCTCTCCGAGCATGGCTAGAAGAACGCCGAGTGGTGCAGGACCTGGTACAACAACACCTCAACAGGGCGCGACAATGAATGAAGTCTCAGGTAGATAAAAAGAGATCGTTCCGAGAATTCCAAGTGGGCGATCAAGTCTTCCTCAAGCTGCAACCATACATTCAAACCTCCGTTGCTCCACGGGCAAACCACAAGCTCTCTTTCAAGTTCTTCGGGCCATTTCCTATCATCAAGAAAATCAATGAGGTGGCGTATGAACTCAAGTTACTAGCTACAGGATGGGTGCACCCGGTGTTTCACGTCTCGCGAGCCCTGCACTCAAGTACACGGGTCGAGCCTACTCTGTCTCTGAGTACTGATGATCTTGCTGTTCCTGTGGAAGTGCTGCAATTCCACTGGCGCGCTCGTTGCGGCTCCATCATCGAGCAAGTTCAGGTGCGCTGGTCTGGAGCCATCGGCATAACCTGGGAGGACAAGGAGGCGCTTCGCGCTCGTTTTCCCCACGCAGCGGCTTGGGGGCAAGCCGCACGTCAAGAAGAGGGGGATGTTAGCGTCCCTGACAAGGCGGGACCATCCACAAGGACTCAGGTGGTCAGCGACGCACGGGCCAAGCGACCACGCATTGCCAACCCATGAGTCAGCGGGCCGGAATGGTTGTTGGGGAACGTAGCAGAATTTTAAATTTTCTACGCATCACTAAGATCAATCTATGGAGTCATCTAGCAACGAGGGAGAGAGGAGTGCATCTATATACCCTTGTAGATCGCACGCGGAAGCGTTCAAGAGAACAGAGTTGATGAAGTCGTACTCGTCGTGATCCAAATCACCGATGACCAAGTGCCGAACGGACAACACCTCCGCGTTTAACATACGTACGGTTGGAAGACGTCTCCTCCTTCTTGATCCAGCAAGGGGGAAGGATAGGTTGATGAAGATCCAGCAGCACGACGGCGTGGTGGTGGATGCAGCAGGATCCCGGCAGGGCTTCGCCAAGCGCAAGCGGGGAGGAGAGGTATTACGGAGGGAGAGGGAGGCGCCAAGAGCAAGGGGTGTGGCTGCCCTCCCTCCCCCCCTCTTTATATAGGGGCCTTGGGGGGCGCCGTCCCTAGGAGATGGATCTCCAAGGGG
>NC_041382.1:609872807-609992445 GCF_002162155.2 Triticum dicoccoides | reverse complement strand
AGGGGAGGCCCAAGGGGGGCGCACCAGCCCACTAGGGGCTGGTTCCCCTCCCAATTCATCCCATGGGGCCCTCCGGGATAGGTGGCCCCACCCGGTGGACCCCCGGGACCCTTCCGGTGGTCCCGGTACAATACCGGCGACCCCCGAAACCTTCCCGATGGCCAAAACTGGACTTCCTATATATAAATATTTACCTCCGGACCATTCTGGAACTCCTCGTGACGTCCGGGATCTCATCCGGGACTCCGAACAACTTCCGGGTTACTGCATACTAATATCTCTACAACCCTAGCGTCATCGAACCTTAAGTGTGTAGACCCTACGGGTTCGGGAGACATGCAGACATGACCGAGACGACTCTCCGGTCAATAACCAACAACGGGATCTGGATACCCATGTTGGCTCCCACATGCACCTCAATGATCTCATCAGATGAACCACGATGTCGAGGATTCAATCAATCCGTATACAATTCCCTTTGTCAATCGGTATGTTACTTGCCCGAGACTCGATCGTCGGTATCCCAATACCTCGTTCAATCTCGTTACCGGCAAGTCACTTTACTCGTGCCGTAATGCATGATCCCGTGATCAACCACTTGGTCACATTGAGCTCATTATGATGATGCATTACCGAGTGGGCCCAGAGATACCTCTCCGTCATACGGAGTGACAAATCCCAGTCTCGATTCGTGCCAACCCAACAGACACTTTCGGAGATACCTGCAGTGTACCTTTATAGTCACCCAGTTACGTTGTGACGTTTGGCACACCCAAGGCACTCCTACGGTATTCGGGAGTTGCACAATCTCATGGTCTAAGGAAATGATACTTGACATTCGGAAAAGCTACAGCAAACGAACTACACGATCTTTGAGCTATGCTTAGGATTGGGTCTTGTCCATCACATCATTCTCCTAATGATGTGATCCTGTTATCAATGACATCCAATGTCCATAGTCAGGAAACCATGACTATCTTTTGATCAACGAGCTAGTCAACTAGAGGCTCACTAGGGACGTGTTGTGGTCTATGTATTCACACATGTATTACGATTTCCGGATAACACAATTATAGCATGAACAATAGAAAATTATCATGAACAAAGAAATATAATAATAACCATTTTATTATTGCCTCTAGGGCATATTTCCAACAGTCTCCCACTTGCACTAGAGTCAATAGTCTAGTTACATTGTGATGAATCGAACACCCATGCAGTTGTGGTGTTGATCATGTTTTGCTCTAGGGAGAGGTTTAGTCAACGGATCTGCCACATTCAGGTCCGTATGTACTTTACAAATATCTATGTCTCCATTTTGAACACTTTCACGAATGGAGTTGAAGCGACGCTTGATATGCCTGGTCTTCCTGTGAAACCTGGGCTCCTTGGCAAGGGCAATAGCTCCAGTGTTGTCACAAAAGAGAGTCATCGGGCCTGACGCATTGGGTATGACTCCTAGGTCGGTAATGAACTCCTTCACCCAGACTGCTTCTTGTGCTGCCTCCAAGGCTGCCATGTACTCCGCTTCACATGTAGATCCCGCCACAATGCTTTGCGCAACTGCACCAGCTTACTGCCCCACCATTCAAAATATACACGTATCCGGTTTGTGACTTAGAGTCATCCAGATCTGCGTCAAAGCCAGCATCGACGTAACCCTTTACGACGAGCTCTTCGTCACCTCCATAAACGAGAAACATATCCTTAGTCCTTTTCAGGTACTTCAGGATATTCTTGACCGCTGTCGAGTGTTCCATGCCGGGATTACTTTGGTACCTTCCTACCAAACTTACGGCAAGGTTTACATCAGGTCTGGTACACAACATAGCATACATGATAGACCCTATGGCCGAGGCATAGGGGATGGCACTCATCTTTTCTCTATCTTCTACCGTGGTCAGGCATTGAGCCGTGCTCAATCTCGTACCTTGCAATATAGGCAAGAACCCCTTCTTTGACTGATCCATTTTGAACTTCTTCAATATCTTGTCAAGGTATGTACTCTGTGAAAGACCAATGAGGCGTCTCGATCTATCTCTATAGATCTTGATGCCTAATATATAAGCAGCTTCTCCAAGATCCTTCATTGAAAAACACTTGTTCAAGTAGGCCTTTATGCTTTCCAAGAATTCTATATCATTTCCCATCAACAATATGTCATCCACATACAATATGAGAAATGCTACAGAGCTCCCACTCACTTTCTTGTAAATGCAGGCTTCTCCATAAGCCTGCGTAAACCCAAACGCTTTGATCATCTCATCAAAACGAATGTTCCAACTCCGAGATGCTCGCACCAGCCCATAAATCAAGTGTTGGAGCTTGCACACCTTGTCAGCATTCTTAGGATCGACAAAACCTTCCGGCTGCATCATATACAATTCTTCCTTAAGGAAACCATTAAGGAATGCCGTTTTGACGTCCATTTTCCATATCTCATAATCATAGAATGCGGCAATTGCTAACATGATTCGGACGGACTTCAGCTTCGCTACGGGTGAGAAAGTCTCATCGTAGTCAACCCCTTGAACTTGTCGATAACCTTTAGCGACAAGTCGATCTTTATAGATGGTTACGTTACCATCCGCGCCTGTCTTCTTCTTAAAGATCCATTTATTTTCTATGGCTCGCCGATCATCGGGCAAGTCCATCAAAGTCCATACTTCATTTTCATACATGGATCCTATCTCGGATTTCATGGCTTCCAGCCATTTGTCGGAATCCGGGCCCTCCATCGCTTCTTCATAGTTCGAAGGTTCACCGTTGTCTAACAACATGATTTCCAAGACAGGGTTGCCGTACCACTCTTGTGTGGAACGTGTCCTTGTGGACCTACGAAGTTCAGTAGCAACTTGATCTGAAGTTTCATGATCATCATCATCAACTTCCTCTCTAGTCGGTGGAGGCATCTCAGGAACATTTTCTTGAGCTGCGCCACTAACCGGTTCAAGAGGTAATACTTCATCAAGTTCTACTTTCCTCCCACTTATTTCTTTCGAGAGAAACTCTTTATCTAGAAAGGACCCATTCTTGGCAACAAAGATCTTGCCTTCGGATCTAAGGTAGAAGGTATACCCAATAGTTTCTTTAGGGTATCCTATGAAGACGCATTTTTCCGATTTGGGTTCGAGCTTTTCAGGTTGAAGTTTCTTGACATAAGCATCGCATCCTCAAACTTTTAGAAACGACAACTTAGGTTTCTTCCCAAACCATAATTCATACGGTGTCGTCTCAACGGATTTCGACGGAGCCCTATTTAAAGTGAATGCGGCAGTCTCTAAAGCATAGCCCCAAAATGACAGCGGTAAATCGGTAAGAGACATCATAGATCGCACCATATCTAATAGAGTGCGACTACGACGTTCGGACACACCATTACGCTGAGGTGTTCCAGGCGGTGTGAGTTGTGAAACTATTCCACATTTTCTTAAGTGTGTGCCAAATTCGTGACTCAAGTATTCTCCCCCACGATCTGATCGTAAGAACTTGATTTTCCTGTCACGTTGATTCTCAACCTCACTCTGAAATTCCTTGAACTTTTCAAAGGTCTCAGACTTGTGTTTCATTAAGTAGACATACCCATATCTACTCAAGTCATCTGTGAGGGTGAGAACATAACGATAGCCACCGCGAGCCTCAACACTCATTGGACCGCACACATCAGTATGTATGATTTCTAATAAGTTGGTTGCTCGCTCCATTGTTCCTGAGAATGGAGTCTTGGTCATTTACCCATGAGGCATGGTTCGCACGTGTCAAATGATTCGTAATCAAGAGACTCCAAAAGTCCATCTGCATGGAGCTTCTTCATGCGTTTGACACCTATGTGACAAAGGCGGCAGTGCCACAAGTATGTGGGACTATCATTATCAACCTTACATCTTTTGGTATTCACACTATGAATATGTGTAACATTACGCTCGAGATTCATTAAGAATAAACCATTCACCAATGGAGAATGACCATAAAACATATCTCTCATATAAATAGAACAACCATTATTCTCGGATTTAAATGAGTAGCCATCTCGAATTAAACGAGATCCTGATATAATGTTCATGCTCAAAGCTGGCACTAAATAACAATTATTGAGGTTTAAAACTAATCCCGTAGGCAAATGTAGAGGCAGCGTGCCGACGGCGATCACATCGACCTTGGAACCATTCCCGACGCGCATCGTCACCTCGTCCTTCGCCAGTCTCTGTTTATTCCGCAGCTCCTGCTTTGAGTTACAAATGTGAGAAACCGCACCGGTATCAAATACCCAGGAGCTACTACGAGTACTGGTAAGGTACACATCAATTACATGTATATCACATATACCTTTAGTGTTGCCGGCCTTCTTGTCCGCTAAGTATTTTTGCCAGTTCCGCTTCCAGTGACCACTTCCCTTGCAATAAAAACACTCAGTCTCGGGCTTGGGTCCATTCTTTGGCTTCTTCCCGGCAGCTTGCTTACCGGACGCGGCAACTCCCTTGCCGTCCTTCTTGAAGTTCTTCTTACCCTTGCCTTTCTTGAACTTAGTGGTTTTATTCACCATCAACACTTGATGTTCCTTTTTGATTTCCACCTCCGCTGATTTCACCATTGAATATACCTCAGGAATGGTCTTTTCCATCCCCTGCATATTGAAGTTCATCACAAAGCTCTTGTAGCTCGGTGGAAGCGACTGAAGGATTCTATCAATGACCGCGTCATGCGGGAGATTAACTCCCAGCTGAGTCAAGCGGTTGTGCAACCCAGACATTTTGAGTATGTGCTCACTGACAGCACTATTTTCCTCCATCTTACAGTTGAAGAATTTGTTGGAGACTTCATATCTCTCGACCCGGGCATGAGCTTGGAAAACCATTTTCAGCTCTTTGAACATCTCATATGCTCTGTGTCTCTCAAAACGCTTTTGGAGCCCCGGTTCTAAGCTGTAAAGCATGCTGCACTGAATGAGGGAGTAATCATCAGCACGTGACTGCCAAGCGTTCATAACGTCTTGGTTCTCTGGGACAGGTGCGTCACCTAGCGGTGCTTCTAGGACATAATCTTTCTTGGCAGCTATGAGGATGATCCTCAGGTTCCGGACCCAGTCCGTATAGTTGCTGCCATCATCTTTCAGCTTGGTTTTCTCTAGGAATGCGTTGAAGTTGAGGACAACGTGGGCCATTTGATCTACAAGACATATTGTAAAGATTTTAGACTAAGTTCATGATAATTAAGTTCATCTAATCAAATTACTCAATGAACTCCCACTCAGATAGACATCCCTCTAGTCATCTAAGTGAAACATGATCCGAGTTAACTAGGCCGTGTCCGATCATCACGTGAGACGGACTAGTCAACATCGGTGAACATCTTCATGTTGATTGTATCTTCTATATGACTCATGCTCGACCTTTCGGTCTTCTGTGTTCCGAGGCCATGTCTGTACATGCTAGGCTCGTCAAGTCAACCTAAGTGTATTGCGTGTGTAAATCTGGCTTACACCCGTTGTATTCGAACGTTAGAATCTATCACACCCGATCATCACGTGGTGCTTCGAAACAACGAACCTTCGCAACGATGCACTGTTAGGGGGAACACTTTCTTGAAATTATTACGAGGGATCATCTTGTTTAAGCTACCGTCGTTCTAAGCAAATAAGATGTAAAACATGATAAACATCACATGCAATCAAATAGTGACATGATATGGCCAATATCATTTGCTCCTTTTGATCTCCATCTTCGGGGCTCCATGATCATCGTTGTCACCGGCATGACACCATGATCTCCATCATCATGATCTCCATCATCGTGTCTTCTTGAAGTTGTCTCGTCATCTATTACTTCTACTACTATGGCTAACGCTTTAGCAATAAAGTAAAGTAATTACGTGACGTTTATGTTGACACGCAGGTCATAAATAAATAAAGACAACTCCTATGGCTCCTGCCGGTTGTCATACTCATCGACATGCAAGCCGTGATTCCTATTACAAGAACATGATCATCTCATACATCACATATATCATTCATCACATCCTTTGGCCATATCACATCACAAAACACTTGCTGCAAAAACAAGTTAGACGTCCTCTAATTGTTGTTGCAAGTTTTTACGTGGCTGCTATAGGTTTCTAGCAAGAACGTTTCTTACCTACGCCAAGACCACAACGTGAATTGCCAATTTCTATTTACCCTTCATAAGAACCCTGTTCATCGAATCCGATCCGACTAAAGTGGGAGAGACAGACACCCGCCAGCCACCTTATGCAACTAGTGCATGTCAGTCAGTGGAACCAGTCTCACGTAAGCGTACGTGTAAGGTCGGTCCGGGCCGTTTCATCCCACAATGCCGCTGAATCAAGATAAGACTAGTAACAGCAAGATAATTGACAATATCGACGCGCACAACTACTTTGTGTTCTACTCGTGCATAGAAACTATGCATAGACCTAGCTCATGATGCCACTATTGGGGAACGTAGCAGAATTTTAAATTTTCTACGCATCACCAAGATCAATCTATGGAGTCATCTAGCAACGAGGGAGAGAGGAGTGCATCTACATACCCTTGTAGATCACGCGCGGAAGCGTTCAAGAGAACGGAGTTGATGGAGTCGTACTCGTCGTGATCCAAATCACCGATGACCAAGTGCCGAACGGACAACACCTCCGCGTTCAACACACGTACGGTTGGAAGACGTCTCCTCCTTCTTGATCTAGCAAGGGGGAAGGAGAGGTTGATGAAGATCCAGCAGCACGACGGCGTGGTGGTGGATGCAGCAGGATCCTGGCAGGGCTTCGCCAAGCGCAAGCGGGGAGGAGAGGTGTTACGGAGGGGGAGGGAGGCGCCAAGAGCAAGGGGTGTGGCTGCCCTCCCTCCCCCCTCTTTATATAGGGGCCTTGGGGGGGCCTAGGAGATGGATCTCCAAGGGGGGCGGCGGCCAAGGGGTGGCTCCCCCCCCAAGCCAAGTGGGGGGCGCCCCCACCCCTAGGGTTTTCCAACCCTAGGCGCAGGGGAGGCCCAAGGGGGGGCGCACCAGCCCACTAGGGGCTGGTTCCCCTCCCAATTCAGCCCATGGGGCCCTCCGGGATAGGTGGCCCCACCCGGTGGACCCCCGGGACCCTTCCGGTGGTCCCGGTACAATATCGGCGACCCCCGAAACCTTCCCGATGGCCAAAACTGGACTTCCTATATATAAATCTTTACCTCCGGGCCATTCCGTAACTCCTCGTGACGTCCAGGATCTCATCCGGGACTCCGAACAACTTTCGAGTTACTGCATACTAATATCTCTACAACCCTAGCGGCACCGAATCTTAAGTGTGTAGACCCTGCGGGTTCGGGAGACATGCAGACATGACCGAGACGACTCTCCGGTCAATAACCAACAGTGGGATCTGGATACCCATGTTGGCTCCCACATGCACCTCAATGATCTCATCAGATGAACCACGATGTCGAGGATTCAATCAATCCGTATACAATTCCCTTTGTCAATCGGTACGTTACTTGCCCGAGACTCGATCGTTGGTATCCCAATACCTCGTTCAATCTCGTTACCGGCAAGTCACTTTACTCGTGCCGTAATGCATGATCCCGTGATCAACCACTTGGTCACATTGAGCTCATTATGATGATGCATTACCGAGTGGGCCCAGAGATACCTCTCCGTCATACGGAGTGACAAATCCCAATCTCGATTCGTGCCAACCCAACAGACACTTTCGGAGATACCTGTAGTGTACCTTTATAGTCACCCAGTTACGTTGTGACGTTTGGCACACCCAAGGCACTCCTACGGTATCCGGGAGTTGCACAATCTCATGGTCTAAGGAAATGATACTTGACATTCGGAAAAGCTATAGCAAACGAATTACACGATCTTTGAGTTATGCTTAGGATTGGGTCTTGTCCATCACATCATTCTCCTAATGATGTGATCCTGTTATCAATGACATCCAATGTCCATAGTCAGGAAACCATGACTATCTTTTGATCAACGAGCTAGTCAACTAGAGGCTCACTAGGGACGTGTTGTGGTCTATGTATTCACACATGTATTACGATTTCCGGATAACACAATTATAATATGAACAATAGACAATTATCATGAACAAAGAAATATAATAATAACCATTTTATTATTGCCTCTAGGGCATATTTCCAACATGGGTCACCGCGGCCCAACTGCTCCCACCTACTACTTAACGGCATCGCTGGGAAGAGAAGGGCATCTAGAGGATCAGGCACCCGACGGCGCAGCTACCTACCCCATTCCCCATCTCGCATGAACCCTAGCCACTATCTTGCAATTGAGTTGTAATCGACACCTAAATTCATATTCCTGTGAAATTGTTGCCAAGTAATTGAGACTAGTTCGTCCCTATCAATTAGATCATCATTGAATATATTTTCATATCATATACTCCTTCTATAAAATAATATATCTAAACGATATTATCTTAGTTTACAGAGGGAGTATATTTATTGTTGTGAACGTTTAGATTGTTTTCTATAAACTTGATCAACCCTTATAAATTTTGACCTAGGTCAAAACTAATACAGGGAGTAAATAAAAACGAAGGGAATACCAGGTTTCATCGTGGGCGGGTTCATGTAGTCTCAGTGTATGCTATTTTTATGAGATCTTACGTGAAGATTCGTGCAAAATTTTTGTTTTTGTTTTTGTTTTTGTTTTTGTTTTTTTACTTGTTACTATGTCATTTGACTTAGACTTGTTAATTGTTAAGCCACACCCAGCCTCATTGTGGTTTAATGACGTACAGGATTACATTACTTTAAATCTTCACCCATTTCCACCTCTTTTTGCCTCGGTCCATCTACTCGTGCAAACCCAAGTACGGAACTGCCGCCTCCATGGATTGGCTCCTGACCACCGGCTTGTCGGCCACCGCCGGCGCGTGGGGCGCCCACGCAGGCCTCGGCGACGAAGTGGGCAGGCTGCGCTCCGTGCTGTCCCGCGTGCACGCGCTCGTCGAGCGAGCGGAGCAGTGGCGGTTCGCCAACCCCGGCGTTGCCGATCTCCTCGCACGGCTCAGGGACGCCGCCTGCGACGCCGAGGACCTCGCGGACGAGCTCGCCACGGACGAGAAGCGGGCGAGCCAGAGCCTCTTCCCATCCGTGCGCGGTTTCCTGCGCGGATTGGTCACCGGCGCGGCGGATAGAGCCAGAGCCGTCAGGTCTCGGCTCGAGTACGCGTCCACGGACCTGGAGCGCGCCCTCGCCGTGCTGGACGCGGCCGGCAAGGCGACGCCGCGGCGCGCGTTCCGGGAGACGAGCTCGTTCGCCGGGAGGCCCCTGGTTCTTGGCAGAGACCGGGAGCGCGAGGATGTGGTCCGCCTGCTTCTGAATCCAGTCCGTGCCCACGATCCCGGCGACGGCGGCGGCAGCGCGAAGCGACGGAAGAGCCGTGACGGCGTGGCCGTGTTGGCGATCCTTGGCATGGGCGGCGTGGGGAAGACCACTCTGGCGCAGGTTGTGTACAACGACCAGAGGGTGCAGGACCACTTCGACCTGCGGATGTGGGTTTGCCTACCGGAATCGCCGGACGTGACACTGGTGACCAAGGCGATCATCGAGTCGGCAACCAAAGACGCGGCGGCGCAAACCGGCCTTGCCAATTTGGACTCACTTCAGGTGGTTCTCAGAGATTTGGTCAGTTCCAAGAGGTTCCTTCTTGTCCTTGACAATGCCTGGTGTGAGGACAGTGTGGAGTTTCAGACACTCGTGGCACCACTGAAGTTTGGGTATCCTGGAAGTGCCATCTTGGTGACCAGTCGCTCTTGCAAGGTTGCGGATGCCACCGGAGCAGCGGAGCTGTTGTGTCTGAATGGATTGCCGGAGGAGGCTTACTGGGAGCTGTTCAAGCAGTATGTATTCGGCGATGAGGACCCTGCCGGCCATCCTGAATTGGTGGCCATTGGGAAGAAGATTGCCCACAGGCTCAAGGGCTCCCCTCTTGCTGCCAAGACTGTCGGCGTGGCACTGAGCTCTGACATGAGCACAAAGCATTGGAGCATAGTCATGGCAAGTGGGTTGTGGGAGCTTGATCAAGGTGCAGGAGGCATTCTCCCGGCTCTCTGACTGAGTTACCAGTACCTCCCGGCACACCTCAAGCAATGCTTCATATTCTGCGCGATATTTCCGAAGGGGTATATCTTCGGGAAGGACACTCTTATTGACATGTGGATTGCAGAAGGCTTCATCTCACCTCAAGGCGACTTTGGGAGCATATGCTTGAAAGAATTGCTCAGCAGGTCCTTCTTTCAGCAACACATGTTCAGTGACTCCTGTTATGTCATGCATGACCTGATGTCTGATCTTGCACAGTCGCTCTCTATAGATGAATGTTTTTGTCTGACTGATGAAAGATGCCTTCCGAAAATCCCTTCAACCATTCGCCATCTGTCAGTGTGCACCAAACATCTTGAACTGAGCAAGTTTCTTGAACTGGGTAGATACACAAAGCTGCGGTCACTTTTGATTCTCGGTATGTCTGGGCAAGATTTGAGTTGCTCACTTGACATTTTGTTTGATAAACTGAGTAATATCCGCGTGCTGGTGCTACGGGGGTGTGCGGTCAAAGAGCTCCCTAGGAATATTGGCAATTTGAAACTTCTCCGGTATATCGATATCTCTTACACAAAGATCCAATGTTTGCCTGACTCCATTTGCCAACTAAACAATTTGCAAATTCTGAATGTACTGAACGTCCCTCTGAAGAACCATCCCAAAGGTTTGACTAGATTAGTCAATCTGAGGAAATGTTACGTGAATGAACCGATTACTTCGGTGATGAGCAATATAAGCAATTTGACATCACTCGAGAACTCGTTGGTATTTGAAATTCCGAAAGGACAAGGGCACAGAATCGCCGAACTGAAGGACATGACACAGCTGACTGAAACTTTACATGTTACGAATCTTGAGAATGTTGTGAAGGATGATGCTTTAAAAGCCAAGATGAGCACAAATGCGCACCTACAACGGTTGATTCTGGAATGGTCTTCAAGCAAAACTGGTAATGCGGAAGTCAGCAATGCCAAGTATTCACAAGAAAGCATTATTGTTGAATCATTTGAGCCCCATCCCAACCTTGAGAGTTTGAAATTGAAGCACTACAGTGGCATCCAAACACCATCTTGGTTGCAGGCTGGAAAACTTTGCTGTTTGTGCGAGCTCAGTCTCTCCAACTGCCATTTCCTAACTGAAGTCACCAGCCTCCCTTCTTCCCTCAGGAGGTTGCACATCATACGGTGCAGAAACCTCAGGAGTCTCGATGAGTGTCTACAGGCACAGAGCTTGCAGGGAATCACCGAAATAACTGTTATGAACTGCTCAAAACTAGCATTGCTCCCTGTGGAAAGATTTCGGGGCTTTGCTTCTCTTCGCGTATTGGAAATTCAAAATTGTCCAGAGCTTCCACCCACAAGGAAACTGACCCTGCCGCCATCAATGGTGGAGTTGCTTATGAGATCATGCGGCCATGTCGATGCATCACTTCCATCCTGCTTGCACAACCTGCCTTCACTTGTAAGCTTGATTATATACAACTGTCCTAACTTACTATCCCTTCCAGCAGAAATAGTTTCGCAGCTGCGATCACTCCGAGGGATGTATGTCGATAACTGCAGCAGCCTGCGATCCTTGGGTGGACTGCACCACCTTTCGTCACTCATCAACCTGCATATTGTGAACTGCCCTAGGTTGACAGACCTTGATCCCTTGATGTTTCTGGACGTCGGCGAAGGCCAGGGTTACAGAAGCTGGAGTGCCTGACCATCAGTAGCACCTCTCTGCTCAGCATGATGATGAGAAGCACATTACCTGCCCTTAAGACCGTTGTCCTCTACCAGTCCACCGACTCATTGTTCATGGTCCTCACAACAAGAAGCTGTGTTGGTGCTTTCCAGCGGTGCAAGAGCTGTTGTTTCAGGACTGTGGGAATCTTGTTGCACTCCCTGAAGAGCTGTGCACTTTGTCGACTCTCCAGTTCCTGCGGATATTCAACTGTCCGAAGATTCGGTCGTTGCCACATACGGGCTTGCCGGTCTCCCTGAGGACATTGTCCTTCGAGAAGTGCCACCCGGTGCTGGAGGAGCAGTTAAAGAAGCTCAATGTTTCTTACAATACGGCGTAGTCTCTGCGACTCCGAATTCAGATCGAACATCAGCTTGTGTTGTCTGCAGCTTACTGAGTTAAGCTTGCAGCTTTGAGACACTGTAACCATACTATTTGTGGAACTTCTTCAGCTTGTGCTCTACAAATCTGCATACAGATAACTGCATCGTCTTCCAGGCTGTGGCACAGCTTAACCATAATCTTTTGATGAAGCCTTGCTCTTGCCAGTTCCTCTGTGCTAGTAATCTGAATACAGATCAATGCTGCAGTTTTTTTCCTGAGCTTACGCCCAGTTTGCACAATGCATCAGCTTTACATTACATTTGTTGACAGTGTAACCGTGCTGCAGTCTCGCCAATACCATCTGGATATTTGGTCTGCCTCAGGAGCTCAAATAGCAGTAAGCGTTTTGGAATTTATCTGAATACTGGTACTGCCAAAATACACACCAACTTGTTTTTTCGAGAGAATATACACAGCAACTTGGCATTCAGAAAGCCAGGCAAACTCGAGCGAAGTGACTGCCTGCCTGCCTACAAGGCCAAGCGTGGGCCGCTCCTCTCCTTCCCTTGCCCGCCTTGCTGTTGCGATTGCCGCCACAAATCGAGTGGCGGTTAAAAAAGCAGAGGAGAAGAAAGGGAAATCCTACCCTCCGTCGCAGCGAAAGGCTCCGGTCTGCTGCACGCAGCGCCAGCGAGCGAACCTGCAGCTCCATGACGATGGCCGCGCGGCCGATCCCCTCCTCCCCCGCCACCGTCTCCCTGCCCGCCCCGCTCCTCTTTCTCCCGCCGATTTCTCGGAAGCCGTCGGCCTCCTTATCCTGCAGCAGCAGAGCACGCCGCGGCGCCCGGTGCTCCGCCGCGAACAAGCCCTCCTCACCCCCTTCCGCCGCTCCGGGCAACGAGGTAAGGTAGCCGCCCCGTCGTCTTTCTTCTTGTCTGTGCTTGGCTCGGCTCTGGGCCCGTCGTTCATGGCCTCGTTCGACTCTCGCAGCGGCGGCAGCAGCAGCTCCATGGCCAAGATAAGGAGCGAGGTGCTGTCCCCGTTCCGGTCGGTGCGCATGTTCTTCTACCTCGCCTTCATGGCCAGCGCGGGCCTGGGTAGCCTCATCGCGCTCACGCAGCTCCTCCCGGCGCTGGGGAACCCCGCGAGGGCGGCGGGCGTCCCGGAGACGCTCAAGGGCCTGGGCATCGACGTGGCGGCGGTGGCCGTCTTCGCGTTCCTCTACTCGCGCGACCGCAAGGCCAGCGACGCGCAGGTGGCCAGGCTGACGCGGGAGGAGAACCTGTCGAGGCTCAAGCTCCGCGTCGGCGACGGCGGCCGGGTGGTGCCGCTGAGCGAGCTGCGGGGCAGCGCGCGGCTCGTCATCGTCGCCGGCCCCGCCGAGTTCGTCGCCGAGTCGTTCCGCCGGAGCAGGCCGTTCCTCAGGGACCTCATGGAGAGGGGCGTGCTGGTGCTGCCCTTCCCCACGGACGGCAACGCGCCGGCGCTGGAGTTCGGCGAGGACGGCGACGGCGGGGAGGCGGAGGCGGAGGACGAGGAGGTCGTCAGGAAGAGCAGGAGGCTCTGGCAGCTCTCGCCGGTGTACACCTCCGAGTGGGCAAAGTACGAGACCACGAAGAATCTACTCTCTTGCTCCCGCACGAAGGATTGACAATGGCGAATCTCGTCGTGCTGATTGATACTCTGTTACTTGTTGCAGATGGTTGGCTGAGCAGAAGAAGATGGCGAATGTGACGCCTGATTCCCCTGTGTGAGTAGCACTGAAATTAGTTCGTCTGAACATTTCGCTGAAGCTTTCAGCTGTTCGGGCTGTTGAATTCTCGTAATCGAATTTTTCTTTCTCGCCGACGGATGTTGTGCGCAGGTACCTGTCGCTGAGGATGGACGGCCGCGTCCGGGGCAGCGGCGTCGGCTATCCTCCATGGCAAGCGTTCGTGGCGCAGCTGCCGCAGGTCAAAGGGATGTGGTCGGGACTTTTTGATGGAATGGACGGGAGAGTGTAGGTTCTTTTCGGGCTTTTTTTATCGTGCTCTGTCTTCTGAAATTCGTGTGGTTTTGCAAGCTTGCATGCTACACACATGTAAAGCAGGCAAGGGCATGTCTGAATTGATTAGTTCATGCGCAACTGTCACGATGACAAAAGATGTAAGGTTGACTCTTTTTAAAGATCAGTTTGACTGACTAGTTCTGAGCAAAGCGTAAGATTTGCCTCATCTGATCAAACATCATAAACGAAAATGTGACCACCTAATCGACACCTTAAGGGCCTCTTTGATTCAAATAATTTCTCGAGGAAATTTGGAGGATTCTAAACCTTAGGATTTTCCGCTGCATAGGTTGTTTGATTCGTTGGATTATAATTCCATAGAAAACTTTCCTTAGGTTATAGAAAAACTTTCGTCCACTCCAACTTGATCTTAAGGGCATGTACAATGGTGGTATATGGATACATATGCGCCATGACAAAAAGTAATTTGAAGCATCTACATTAATTTTCTCTCTCCAATGCAAGCTATCACTAGTGGACCTCATTAAAAAATAGAAAATAAAGACTCTAGTACACATACATCTCTATTTTTCATTTCAACCTTTTTAGCTTTTGTCACTGGACCACACGTTTTCTCTTCAAGCACCCGTCTCCTGGAGAGGATCATGTTTCCCTATCCGAACCTACTTTACGTCATATCCGATCCTACATGGCATGCGAGGCATCACCTTGAGGCTATGCATTGTACATGCCCTAAGAGCATCTCCACCCAGCCCCCCTCCCCCCAAGGCCTTTTCTAGCATCGCCAGTAAAAGATTACTCCAGTCACGCCCCTACCACCTTGTTTTGCGCCGGATTTGGGCAGAGTTACATCCGGCGATCCCAACCCAAACCCAGGGAGCCGGGGGTCCGACGGAGGCGTCGGCGCTATTATTTACATGCAGCAGGCCCACTATCAGCCTCCCACTCCATCTCGCCTCTCTCTCTATCTATCTTGCATGCAACAGGCCCACCCACGTGCATGCCTTCAGCTCTCCCACACTCCATCTTTTTCCTCTCATCTCTATTGTCCTTCATTGTTGGATGGGGGCACTGCTGGGAAACTCCCCTCCCATGCCAAAATTTCCGCCAGCATGACCCCAACCGGCTAAAAAAATGGCTCCTGGGGGAGGGGGGGGGGGAGTGGAGATGCTCTAAGCTTTTCCTGCGCACAATCGAAAGCCCATACTAATCCCCTAGTATTGAAGATTGGCATGCCACTCCATTCATCTGTTTTTTATTCACGTGTTTTAGGAATCTTGCGAACGAAAGAGGCCTTAAATGAAGTTCAATATACTTAGCAATTGGATGCTAGTACAAATTTGCGATTAAACTATTACATGGCGGACTATATTTGCTAATGAGGTTCATCGATCAACATCTACATCCACATACATGATTATAGATGCCTCGTGCAGTAAATCAACCTAGTACAACGACGAAGACAAAGCTTGTGAAGCCCTCATGCCTCAGCCATGGGCAGCGAGAGCCTTCTTCCATATTCTCATGTTTAGCCTACTTGTTTGTATAGTCTAATTTTGGCTCCTCGTCGTGTCTTTCAAATGTTAGTTTTGGTTTTACCCGCGTTCGACTCCATCACCCCACCTTGCGCATATTCCAAGTCCAATTGTAGCCCCATGCACATACTGGACACTAATTTGATCAAACATCACCTTAGCGAACATGTCGTTTTCACGTGAACGCATGTGCATGTTTGAACCTGGGGTATTCCTTTGTTGCTCACTTGCATGAGCTGGCTGCCAAGTCCTCATTCTCATACTTATCAGCATCGATTAAAAGATGTCACCACACCTAGCTTCTCATCGGATGCACCTGCAACTATGGTTGCTACATAATGTTATTGGTCCTTGTTCCCTTCATCACGAGCATTTTTTGTTCCTTATAGACTCTTAGTTTCCTTGTTTCTGTCCACTTTGTAGACATTAGATTTATTCGAATCCTTGCCACGAGTCTAACATTCTCGAGCACATGTACAACACCACCTTCAAGTCTTGATCTTAACTTAACGTCTCCAATGCCAAATAAATTCTATAAAATCATTTGAATAAAAGAGCCCCTAGATCTATGAATAATTGTCATCCAAGCTGGGAAGATCACAACCAGCGAGACAAATACACGCCCAAAAGATCTAACCTTGGTGTAGCAAGGGTTCCATTTGATGGGCTAGTTTGCTCTACACATGAGTGTGGCGTTCCTTCTTGTTTTTTATGTATTCTGTTCTAGGAGCGAGGCTAATGCCAGGTACCCACCACGCGATTCTACAGAGTTTACTTCCAAATGTATTAAAAGGCCATCGAGACATGAGACGTGCAATAACCACAATGCCCTATTCCCTTTCACCTTAGATGCAAAGGAAATAACAATAGGGGAATCGCAAATTCCAATAGTTTTGTTAAAAGCTTGGCATTGAGGACAATATAGCTTTCAAATAGCACAGATGAACTTTCAGAAATATTATGATGAACTTGTAGAAATTTATAATTAACATTTACACAACTTTACTGCCTACATTATTAAATAACATCTTTAAAATTACGATGAACTTTATGAGAGTCCAAAAGTTAGTTAATTTTCAGAAATTATCAGAAAACTCACTGAGGATTACATCATCGACTAATATATGGACTTTTGAAATATATAACATGAATGATCGGAAAATCAAAATAGAAAAAGATGCAACTAACCTCTCCCCTAGCTTGTCCAACAACTACAAGTACGAAATGGTTGTCGACCCCCTTGAGCGCGACCAAACCTAACATATTTATCCATGTAATTCTCTTTATTGTGGCAAGAATATTCAAATCCATAAGATTCAAAACAAAAGTTTAATATTGACATAAAGATAATAATACTTCAAGCATACTAACAAAGTAATTATGTCCTCTCAAAATAACATGGCCAAAGAAAGTTCATCCCTACAAAATCATATAGTTTGGTCATGATCCATCGTCATCACACAAAATACTCAAATCATGCACAACCCCGATGACAAGCCAAGCAATTGCTTCATACTTTAGTAATCTCAAACTTTTTCAACTTTCACGCAATACATGAGCGTGAGCTATGGACATAGCACTATAGGTGGAATAGAGTGGTGGTTGTGGAGAAGACAAAAAGGAGGAAGATGGTCTCACATCAACTAGGCGTATCAATGGGCTATGGAGATGCCCATCAATAGATATCAATGTGAGTGAGTAGGGATTGACATGCAACGGATGCACTAGAGCTATAAATGTATGAAAGCTCAACAAAAGAAACTAAGTGAGTGTGCATCCAACTTGCTTGCTCACGAAGACCTAGGGCATTTGAGGAAGCCCATCGTTAGAATATACAAGTCAAGTTCTATAATGAAAAATTCCCACTAGTATATGAAAGTGACAACATAGGAGACTCTCTATCATGAAGATCATGGTGCTACTTTGAAGCACAAGTGTGGTAAAAGGATAGTAGCATTGCCCCTTCTCTCTTTTTCTCTTTTTTTTGTTTTTTTTGGGAGGGGGGGCTTCTCTCTCTTTTTTCGCCCTTTCTCCTTTTTTTATTTCCTCACATGGGACAATGCTCTAATAATGAAGATCATCACACTTTTATTTACTTACAACTCAAGAATTACAACTCGATACTTAGAACAAAATATGACTCTATATGAAAGCCTCCGACGGTGTACCGGGATGTGTAATGAATCAAGAGTGACATGTATGAAAGAATTATGATCGATGGCTTTGCCACAAATACAACTCAACTACATGATCATGCAAAGCAATATGACAATGATGAAGCGTGTCATAATAAACGAAACAGTGGAAAGTTGCATGGCAATATATCTCGGAATGTCTATGGAAATGCCATAATAGGTAGGTATGGTGGCTGTTTTGAGGAAGGTAAATGGTGGGTTTATGGTACCGGCGAAAGTTGCACAGTACTAGAGAGGCTAACAATGGTGGAAGGGTGAGAGTGCGTATAATCCATGAACTCAACATTAGTCATAAAGTACTCACATACTTATTGAAAAAATCTACAAGTCATCAAAACCAAGCACTACGCGCATGCTCCTAGGGGGATAGATTGGTAGGAAAAGACCATCGCTCGTCCCTGACCGCCACTCATAAGGAAGACAATCAAAGAAATACCTCATGCTTCAAATTTGTTACACAACGGTTACCATACGTGCATGCTACGGTACTTGCAAACCTCAACACAAGTATTTCTCAAATTCACAATTACTCAACTAGCATGACTCTAATATCACCATCCTCATGTCTCAAAACAATCATCAAGTATCAAACTTCTCCTACTATTCAATGCACTTTATATGAAAGTTTTTATTATACCCATCTTTGGATGCCCATCATATTAGGACTAATTTTATAACCAAAGCAAATTACCATGTTGTTCTTTAAAAGACTCTCAAAATAATATAAGTGAAGCATGAGAGATCAATAATTTCTATAAAATAAAACCACCATCTTGCTCTAAAAATATATAAGTGAAGCTCTAGAGCAAAATTATCTAGCTCAAAATATATAAGTGAAGCTCAATGAATAGTTGAATAGTTATGTAGCTATGCGAAGACTCTCTAACATTTAAGAATTTCAGATCTTGGTATTTTATTCAAACAACATGCAAAACAAAAGAAAATAAAATGACACTCCAAGCAAAACACATATCATGTGGTGAATACAAATATAGCCTCAAGTAAAGTTATCGATGAACAAAGACGAAAGAGGGGATGCCATCCGGGGCATCCCCAAGCTTAGGCTCTTGGTTGTCCTTGAATATTACCTTGGGGTGCCTTGGGCATCCCCAAGCTTAGGCTCTTACCACTCCTTATTCCGTATTCCATCAAATCTTTATCCAAAACTTGAAATCTTCACAATACAAAACTCAACAGAAAATTCGTAAGCTCTGTTAGTATAAGAAAATAAATCACCACTTTTGGTACTGTTGTGAACTCATTCTTTATTTATATTGGTGTAATATCTATTGTATTCCAACTTCTTTATGGTTCATATCCTCCGACACTACTCATAGATTCATCAAAATAAGCAAACAACACATAGAAAACAGAATCTGTCAAAAACTAAACAGTCTGTAGCAATCTGGAGGTTTTGAATACTTATGTAACTGAAAAAATTCTGAAAAATTAGGAAGACCAGGAAAATTTTTATATTGATATACTTCAGTTGGAATTGGTATTTTATCGCTCCCTGGTAAAAAATGAAAATTATTTTTGTGAGCACATACTTTCTGTTTTATCAGCTAGATCAAACAACAATCACCCAAGAAGATCCTAAAGGCTTTACTTGGCACTCTATTGAAACAAAAGCTATAAAACATGATTACTATAGTAGCTTAATCATGAGGACGCACGAAAACTATAGGGGTAAATGTTGGGTTGTCTCCCAACAAGCGCTATCGTTTAACGCCCCTAGCTAGGCATGACGATTTCAATGATCCTCACATAAAAGATAAGAATTGAAACATAAAGAGAGCATCATGAAGAATATGACTAGCACATTTAAGTCTAACCCACTTCCTATGCATAGGGATTCTGTGAGCAAACAAATTATGGGAACAAGAATCAACTAGCATAGGAAAGCAAAACAAGCATAACTTCGAAACTTTAAGCACATAGAGAGGAAACTTGGTATTATTGCAATTCCTACAAGCATATATTCCTCCCTCATAATAATTCTCAGTAGCATCATGAATGAATTCAACAATATAACTATCACATAAGGCATCCTTTTCATGAGCCACAAGCATAGAATTTTTATTACTCTCCACATAAGCAAATTTGCAAATTTCTTCTCGTGAATAGTAGTGGGAGCAAACTCAACAAAATAACTATCATGTGAGGCATAATCCAATTGAAAATTAAAATCAAGATGACAAGTTTCATGGTTATCATTGTTCTTTATAGCATACATGTCATCACAATAATCATCATGGATAGCAACTTTGTTCTCATAATCAATTGGAACCTCTTCCGAAATAGTGGATTCATCACTAAATAAAGTCATGACCTCTCCGTAACCACTTTCATCAACATAATCATCATAAAAAGGAGGCATGCTAGCATCATAATAAATTTGCTCATCAAAACTTGGGGAAATAAAAATATCATCTTCATCAAACATAACATCCCCAAGCTTGTGGCTTTGCATATCATTAGCAGCATGGATATCCAAGGAATTCATACTAACAACATTGCAATCATACTCATCATTCAAATATTTAGTGCCAAATTTTTTAATGCATTCTTCTTCTAACACTTTGGCACAATTATCGGACTCCTTATTTTCACGAAAGACATTAAAAAGATGAAGCATATGAGGCAACCTCAATTCCATTTTTTGTAATTTTCTTTTATAGACTAAACTAGTGATAAAACAAGAAACTAAAATATTCGATTGCAAGATCTAAAGATATACCTTCAAGCACTAACCTCCTCGGCAACGGCGCCAGAAAAGAGCTTGATGTCTACTACGCAACCTTTCTTCTTGTAGACGTTGTTGGGCCTCCAAGTGCAGATGTTTGTAGGACAGTAGCAAATTTCCCTCAAGTGGATGACCTAAGGTTTATAAATCCGTGGGAGGCGTAGGATGAAGATGGTCTCTCTCAAACAACCCTGCAACCAAATAACAAAGAGTCTCTTGTGTCCCCAACACACCAAATACAATGGTAAATTGTATAGGTGCACTAGTTCGGTGAAGAGATGGTGATACAAGTGCAATATGGATGGTAGATATAGGTTTTTGTAATCTGAAAATATAAAAACAACAAGGTAACTAATGATAAAAGTGAGCACAAACGGTATTGCAATGCTAGGAAACAAGGCCTAGGGTTCATACTTTCACTAGTGCAAGTTCTCTCAACAATAATAACATAATTAGATCATATAACTATCCATCAACATGCAACAAAAAGTCACTCCAAAGTCACTAATAGCGGAGAACAAACGAAGAGATTATTGTAGGGTACGAAACCACCTCAAAGTTATTCTTTCTGATCGATCTATTCAAGAGTCTGTAGTAAAATAACACGAAGCTATTCTTTTCGTTCGATCTATCCTAGAGTTCGTACTAGAATAACACCTTAAGACACAAATCAACCAAAACCCTAATGTCACTTAGATACTCCAATATCACCTCAAGTATCCGTGGGTATGATTATACGATATGCATCACACAATCCCAGATTCATCTATTCAACCAACACAAAGAACTTTAAAGAGTGCCCCAAAGTTTCTACCGGAGAGTCAAGACGAAAACGTGTGCCTACCCCTATGCATAAGTTCACAAGGTCACGGAACTCGCAAGTTGGTCACCAAAACATACATCAAGTGGATCACGTGAATATCCCATTGTCACCACAGATAAGCAGATGCAAGACATACATCAAGTGTTTTCAAATCCTTAAATACTCAATCCGATAAGATAACTTCAAAGGGAAAACTCAATCCATTACAAGAGAGTAGAGGGGGAGAAACATCATAAGATCCAACTATAATAGCAAAGCTCGCGATACATCAAGATCGTGCCGAATCAAGAACACGAGAGAGAGAGAGAGAGAGAGAGAGAGAGAGAGATCAAACACATAGCTACTGGTACATACCCTCATCCCCGAGGGTGAACTACTCCCTCCTTGTCATGGAGAGCGCCAGGATGGTGAAGGTGGCCACCGCTGATTGATTCCCCCCTCCGGCAGGTGATACATCTCCAACGTATCTATAATTTTTTATTGTTCCATGCTATTTATATTGCCTGTTTTGGATGTTAATGGGCTTTATTTTACACTTTTACATTATTTTGGGACTAACCTATTAACCCAAGGCCCAGTGCAAATTGCTGTTTTTTTGCCTATTTTAGTGTTTCGCAGAAAAGGAATATCAAACGGAATCCAAACGGAATGAAACCTTCGGGAACGTGATTTTTGAAACAAACATGATCCAGAGGACTTGGAGTGGACGTCAAGAAACGAACGATGTGTCCACGAGGCAGGGGGTGCGCCTACCCCCTAGGCGCGCCCTCCCCCCTCGTGGGCCCCTCGTGGCTCAACCGACCTACTTCTTCCTCCTATATATACTCATATACCCTGAAAACGTCCAGGAGCACCACGGAACCCTATTTCCACCGCCGCAACCTTCTGTACCCAAGAGATCCCATCTTGGGGCCTTTTTTGGAGCTCCGCCGGAGGGGGCATCGATCACGGGGGGCCTCTACATCAACTTCATGGCCCCTCCGATGATGTGTGAGTAGTTTACTTCAGACCTTCGGGTCCATAGTTATTAGCTAGATGGCTTCTTCTTCTCTATTTGAATCTCAATAAAAAGTTCTTCTCGATCTTCTTGGAGATCTATTCGATGTAACTCTTTTTGCGGTGTGTTTGTAGAGATCCGATGAATTGTGGGTTTATGATCAAGTCTATCTATGAACAATATTTGATTCTTCTCTAAAATATTTTAGGCATGATTGGTTATCTTTGCAAGTCTCTTCGAATTATCATTTTGGTTTGGCCTACTAGATTGATCTTTCTTGCAATGGGAGAAGTGCTTAGCTTTGGGTTCAATCTTGCGGTGCTCGATCCCAGTGACAGAAAGGGAAACGACACGTATTGTATTGTTGCCATCGAGGATAAAAAATGGGGTTTATATCATATTGGTTGAGTTTATCCCTCTACATCATGTTATCTTACCTAATGCTTTACTCTATTCTTATGAACTTAATACTCTAGATGCATGCTGGATAGCGGTCGATGTGTGGAGTAATAGTAGTAGATGCAGGCAAGAGTCGGTCTACTTGTCGCAGGCGTGATGCCTATATACATGATCATGCCTAGATATTCTCATAATTATTCGCTTTTCTATCAATTGCTCGACAGTAATTTGTTCACCCACCGTAATACTTATGCTATCTTGAGAGAAGCCACTACTGAAACCTATGGCCCCCGGGTCTATTCTCCATTGTATTAATCTTCCATCAAAAACTATTTCCATTACCTTTTATTTAGCAATCTTTACTTTTACTCTTTATCATAAAAATACCAAAAATATTATCTTATCATCTCCATCAGATCTCACTCTCATAAGTGACCGTGAAGGGATTGACAACCCCTTTATCGCGTTGGTTGCGAGGTTCTTATTTGTTTGTGTAGGTACGAGGCACTTGTGTGTGGCCTCCTACAGGATTGATACCTTGGTTCTCAAAAACTGAGGGAAATACTTACGCTACTTTGCTGCATCACCCTTTCCTCTTCAAAGGAAAACCAACGCAGTGCTCAAGAGGTAGCAAGAAGGATTTCTGGCACCATTGCCGAGGAGTCTACGCACAAGTCAAGACATACCAAGTACCCATCATAAACTCTTATCCCTCGCATTACATTATTTGCCGTTCGCCTCTCGTTTTCTCTCCCCCACTTCACCCTTTCCGTTTTATTTGCTCTCTTTTTCTGTTCTCTTTTTCTTTCGCTTGCTTCGTCGGTATGGCTAGTCCTTTATCTACCCCTTTGTCTCCCGAGTTTGAAGTTCTTCACTTCAAACAAAGACAAGGAGAAAATTTAAAAGATGCTTGGTTTAGGATGATGGAATCTTATCGTAATTGCACCCTAGAGGTGAATTTTAGAATTTTACTTCACAATTTTATGTTGGGCTAAATATGTCGCATAGACAACTCTTGGATTGCGTTGCCAAAGGGAATTTTATCGAAATTGATCCTAGTATTGCTCATGAAATCATAGAGGGAATAGTGGGAGCACTACCCCCACAAAAAGGGTCACATAATACCCAGGGAGAGACACAAGTTTTTGAGAAGATTTGCGAAGTAACGAAAATTTTACAAAAATCTCTTGAACCTCTCAAGAGTGTCAGCGGAAATCTTCACCGCATGAATATGTTAATTACCCTTTGCAATAAGCAGTTGGATTCTTTAGATCTAAAAATTTTTGAATATGAAGGGAAGCGTAAGGAACCTCCCGGATTCGAACATGACTCCGCTAATAAAATTAAAACCAAAGATGATAATACCTAGATCTATCCTTGCTCTTATGCCTAGCTAGGGGCGTTAAACAATAGCACTTGTTGGGAGGCAACCCAATTTTTTTTTGTTCCTTGCTTTTTGGTTCTGTTTAGTAATAAATAATTCATCTAGCCTCTGTTTATATGTGGTTTTATGCTTTTAATTAGTGTTTGTGCCAAGTAGAACCTTTGGGAAGACTTGGGGAAAGTCTTTGCGATCTTGCTGTAAAAAACAGAAACTTTAGCACTCATGAGATTTGCTTCCATTTTTTATTGGAGAGTGCTATTTAGTTAATTATTTTTTCAGATGACTAATAGATAAATTACTCACGTCCAGCAACTTATTTTAGAATTTTTGGGGTTCCATAAGTATTCGAAACCAACATATTAGTACAGACTGTTCTGTTTTTGACAGATTCTGTTTTTCGTGTGTTGTTTGCTTATTTTGATGAATCTATGGCTAGTAATAGAGTTTATGAACCATAGAAAAGTTGGACTACAGTAGGTTTAACATCGATATAAATAAAGAATGAGTTCATTCCAGTACCTTGAAGTGATGGTTTGTTTTCTTTTACTAACGGAGCTCATGAGATTTTCTTTTAAGTTTTGTGTTGTGAAGTTTTCAAGTTTTGGGTAAAGATTTGATGGATTATGGAAGAAGGAGAGCCAAGAGCCTAAGCTTGGGGATTCCCAAGGCACCCCAAGGTAAAATCCAAGGACAACCTAAAGCCTAAGCTTGGGGATGCCCCCGAAGGCATCCCCTCTTTCGTCTTCGTCCATCAGTAACTTTACTTGGACCTATATTTTTATTCGCCACATGATATGTGTTTTGCTTGGAGCGTCTTGTATGATTTGAGTCTTTGATTTTTAGTTTACCACAATCATCCTTGATGTACACACCTTTTGGGAGAGACACACATGAATCAGAATTTATTAGAATACTTTATGTGCTTCACTTATACTTTTTGAGCTAGATAATTTTGCTCTAGTGCTTCGCTTATATCTTTTAGAGCACGGTGGTGGTTTTATTTTATAGAAATTATTGATCTCTCATGCTTCACTTATATTATTTTGAGAGTCCCTTAGAACAGCATGGTAATTTTCTTTGGTTATAAATTTATTCCTAATATGATAAGCATCCAAGATCGGTATAATAAAAGCTTTCATAAAAAGTGCATTGAGTACTAGGAGAAGTTTGATACTTGATAATTGTTTTGAGATATAAAGGTGGTAATATTAGAGTGTGCTAGTTGAGTAGTTGTGAATTTGATAAATACTTGTGTTGAAGGGTGCAAGTCCCGTAGCATGCACGCATGGTGACCGTTGTGTAACAAATTTGAAACATGAGGTGTTATTTGATTGTCATCCTTATGAGTGGCGGTCTGGGACGAGCGATGGTCTTTTCCTACCAATCTACCCCCTTAGGAGCATGCGTGTAATGCTTGGTTTTTGATGACTTGTAGATTTTTGCAATAAGTATGTGAGTTCTTTATGACTAATGTTGAGTCCATGGATTATATGCACTCTCATCCTTCCATCATTGCTAGCCTCTTCGGTACCGTGCATTGCCCTTTCTCACCTTGAGAGTTGGTGCAAACTTCGCCAGTGCATCCAAACCCCGTGATATGATACGCTCTGTCACACATAAACCTCCTTATATCTTCCTCAAAATAGCCACCATACCTACCTATTATGGCATTTCCATAGCCATTCCGAGATATATTGCCATGCAACTTTCCACCGTTCCGTTTATCATGACACACATCATCATTGTCATATTGCCTTGCATGATCATGTAGTTGACATTGTATTTGTGGCAAAGCCATCGTTCATAATTTTTCATACATGTCACTCTTGATTCATTGCCCTTCCCGGTACACCGCCGGAGGCATTCATATAGAGTCATACTTTGTTCTAGTATCGAGTTGTAATCATTGATTTGTAAATAAATAGAAGTGTGATGATCATCATTCATAGAGCATTGTCCCAAATAAAAAAAGAGAAAGGCCAAATAAAAAAGGAAGGCCCAAAAAATATAAAATAAAAAGGGGCAATGCTACTATCCTTTTTCCCACACTTGTGCTTCAAAGTAGCACCATGATCTTTATGATAGAGAGTCTCTTGTTTTGTCACTTTCATATACTAGTGGGAATTTTTCGTTATAGAACTTGGCTTGTATATTCCAACAATGGGATTCCTCAAATGCCCTAGGTCTTCGTGAGCAATCAAGTTTGATGCACACCCACTTAGTTTCTTTTGTTGAGCTTTCATACATTTATAGCTCTAGTGCATCCGTTGCATGGCAATCCCTACTCCTTGCATTGACATCAATTGATGGGCATCTCCATAGCCCATTGATTAGCTGCATCGATCTGGGACTTTCTCCTTTTTTGTCTTCTCCACATGACCCCCATCATCATATTCTATTCCACCCATAGTGATATATCCATGGCTCACGCTCATGTATTGCGTGAAAGTTGAAAAAAAGTTTGAGACTACTAAAGTGTGAAACAATTGCTTGGCTTGTCATCGGGGTTGTGCATGATGAGAGCATTCTTGTGTGACGAAAATGGAGCATGACCAAACTATATGATTTTGTAGGGATGGACATTCTTTTGCCATGTTATTTTGAGAAGACATAATTGCTTAGTTAGTATGCTTGAAGTATTATTATTTTTATGTCAATATTAAACTTTTGTCTTGAATCTTTCAGATATGAATATTCATGCCACAATAAAGAGAATTACATTGAGAATTATGTTAGGTAGCATTCCACATCAAAAATTCTGTTTTTATCATTTACCTACTCGAGGACGAGCAGGAATTAAGCTTGGGGATGCTTGATACGTCTCCAACGTATCTATAATTTTTGATTGTTCCATGCTATTATATTACATGTTTTGGATGCTAATGGGCTTTATTTACACTTTTATATTATTTTGGGGACTAACCTATTAACCTAAGGCCCAGTGCAAATTGCTGTTTTTTGGCTATTTCAGTGTTTCACAGAAAAGAAATATCAAACGGAATCCAAACGGAATGAAACCTTCGGGAACGTGATTTTTGGAACAAACGTGATCCAGAGGACTTGGAGTGGACGTCAAGAAATGAACGAGGTGTCCACGAGGCAGGGGGCGCACCTACCCCCCTGGGCGCACCCTCCCCCTCGTGGGCCCCTTGTGGCTCAACCGACCTACTTCTTCCTCCTATATATACTCATATACCCTTAAAACATCCAGGAGCACTACGAAACCCTATTTCCACCGCCGCAACCTTCTGTACCCAAGAGATCCCATCTTGGGGCCTTTTCCGGAGCTCCGCCGGAGGGGGCATCGATCACGGAGGGCCTCTACATCAACTCCATGGCCCCTCCGATGATGTGTGAGTAGTTTACTTCAGACCTTCGGGTCCATAGTTATTAGCTATATGGCATCTTCTCTCTCTTTGATTCTCAATACAAAGTTCTCCTCGATCTTCTTGGAGATCTATTCGATGTAACTCTTTTTGCGGTGTGTTTGTCGAGATCCGATGAATTGTGGGTTTATGATCAAGTCTATCTATGAACAATATTTGATTCTTCTCTGAAATCTTTTATGCATGATTGGTTGTCTTTGCAAGTCTCTTCGAATTACCAGTTTGGTTTGGCCTACTAGATTGATCTTTCTTGCAATGGGAGAAGTGCTTAGCTTTGGGTTCAATCTTGCGGTGCTCGATCCCAGTGATAGGAAGGGAAATGACACATATTGTATTGTTGCCATCGAGGATAAAAATATGGGGTTTATATCATATTGCTTGAGTTTATCCCTCTACATCATGTCATCTTACCTAATGGGTTACTCTGTTCTTATGAACTTAATACTCTAGATGCATGCTGGATAGCAGTCGATGTGTGGAGTAATAGTAGTAGATGCAGGCAGGAGTCGGTCTACTTGTCGCGGACATGATGCCTATATACATGATCATGCCTAGATATTCTCATAATTATTCACTTTTCTATCAATTGCTCGACAGTAATTTGTTCACCCACCGTAATACTTATGCTATCTTGAGAGAAGCCACTAGTGAAACCTACGGCCCCTGGGTCTATTCTCCATTGTATTAATCTTCCCTCAACAAGCTATTTCCATTACCTTTTATTTTGCAATATTTACTTTTACTCTTTATCATAAAAATACCAAAAATATTATCTTATCATCTCTATCAGATCTCACTCTCGTAAGTGACCGTGATGGGATTGACAACCCCTTTATCGCGTTGGTTGCGAGGTTCTTATTTGTTTGTGTAGGTACGAGGGACTTGCGTGTGGCCTCCTACTGGATTGATACCTTGGTTCTCAAAAACTGAGGGAAATACTTACACTACTTTGCTGCATCACCCTTTCCTCTTCAAGGGAAAACCAACGCGGTGCTCAAGAGGTAGCAGCAGGGTGCCGGAACGGGTTTAGATTAGTTTTTGGTGGCTACAGAGGTTTGCAGCGGTGGAAATCCTAGTCTAGGTTATTTTTCCGGAGGTTTCAGTATTTATAGGAATTTTTGGCGTCGGGAACAAGTCAGGGGGGTCCCCGAGTCGTCCACGAGACAAGGGGGCGCGCCCAGGGGGTAGGGCGCGCCCTCCACCCTCGTGGACGGCTCGGGACTCTTCTGGCCCAACTCTTTTACTCCAGGGGCTTCTTTTGGTCCATAAAAATCATCAAAAATTGGCACGTCAATTGGACTCCGTTTGGTATTCCTTTTCTGTAAAACTCAAAAACAAGGAAAAAACAGAAACTGGCACTGGGCTCTAGGTTAATAGGTTAGTCCCAAAAATCATATAAAATAGCATATAAATGCATATAAAACATCCTAGATGGATAATAAATAGCAAGGAACAATCAAAAATAATAGATGCACTGGAGATGTATCAGCAGCTGACTCCTTTGCGAACTGATAGTTCTGCTTGAAGAGATTGTCGTCATGACACCATAACAAAGATGACGGGTCGGCATTTTCAAGTTGCGGTCCTCTGACCATGCAAGGATAGTAGCCTTGGGCAATAGCTTCAGGCTTGGCCTTGGGTTGCAGATTCTTGTAGGGAATATTGCCCCACGGGCGCTTGATGGCGTTCTTCTCAGCATATTCAGCAGTGACGAAGTTGTACTTGAACCACTTTTCTGCCTAATATCTTCGGATCTATTGGATCCGGGTTTTGAGCTGATTGTAGTTCTCCTCTGGATCGGTCTTGTACATTTCATACAGATCCGGAGGCAGGTCTAGAGCTGTATTTCCACGGCACTGCCTGCCACCCTTCCTAGTAGATTTCTCAGTGGCCATGATATTCAGACTGATAGGCTTCAGAACAGTGAAAGGCTTTCATCTACTTGTCAAGCAAGAACTGGCTTCAGGGGAGTGAATATGATGCTGTAAGAATTCTGCAAATGAATGCAGACTATGAGAAGCAAGGAATTCTCCCACGGACATGTACGTGTGACAGCATTAGAGATGCGAGGGATGTTGGGGAACACAGTATTTCAAAAAAATTCCTACGATCACACAAGATCTATCTAGGGATGCATAGCAACGAGAGGGGAGAGTATGTCTACGTACCCTCGTAGATCGAAAGCGGAAGCGTTAAGAAACGTGGTTGATGTAGATGAACGTCTTCGCGATCCAACCGATCAAGTACCGAACGCACAACAAATCCACGATTTGCACACTTCAACTCGGTGACGTCCCCGTACTCTTGATCCAGTTGAGACCAAGGGAGAGTTTTGTCAGGACGACGGTGTGTTGACGGTGATGATGAAGTTACCGGCGCAGGGCTTCGCCTAAGCACTATGACGATATGAGCGAGGTGTGTATCTGTGGAGGGGGGCACCGCACGCGGCTAAAACAATTGTCAACTTGTGTGTCTATTGGGTGCCCCCTCCCCCATATATAAAGGAGGGGAGGAGGGGGCCAGACGGCCCTCATGGTGCGCCCCCAAGGGGGGATTCCTACTCCTACTAGGAGTAGATTTCCCCCCTTTCCTAGTCCTAATAGGAGGGGGGAAGGGGAAGAGGAGAAGAAGGAAAGGGGGCCGGCCCCCCTCCCAATTCGGATTGGGATTGGGGGGGCACCTCTTGGCCGCCTCCTCTCTCTCCACTAAAGCCCATGTAGGCCCATTAAGCCCCCGGGGGTTCCGGTAACCCCCCCCGGTACTCCGGTATATGGCCGAACTCATCTGAAACCATTTTGGTGTCCAAACATAACCTTCCAATATATCAATATTCATGTCTCGACCATTTCGAGACTCCTCGTCATGTCCATGATCACATCCGAGACTCCAAACTACCTTTGGTACATCAAAGCACATAAACTCATAATACCGATCGTCATCGAAAGTTAAGCGTGCGGACCCTACGGGTTCGAGAACTATGTAGACATGATCGAGACACATCTCCGGTCAATAACCAATAGCGGAACCTGGATGCTCATATTGGATCCTACATATTCTACGAAGATCTTTCTCGGTCAAACCGCATAACAACATACGTTGTTCCCTTTGTCATCGGTATGTTACTTGCCCGAGATTCGATCGCTGGTATCATCATACCTAGTTCAATCTCATTACCGGCAAGTCTATTTACTCATTATGTAATGCAACATCCCGCAACTAACTCATTAGCCACATTGCTTGCAAGGCTTATAGTGATGTGCATTACCGAGAGGGCCCAGAGATACCTCTCCGACAATCGGAGTGAAAAATCCTAATCTCGATCTATGCCAACTCAACAAACACCATTGGAGACACCTGTAGAGCATCTTTATAATCACCCAGTTATGTTGTGACGTTTGATAGCACACAAGGTGTTCCTCCGGTATTCGGGAGTTGCATAATCTCATAGTCAGAGGAGCATGTACAAGTCATGATGAAAGCAGTAGCAATAAAACTAAACGATCGTTTATGCTAAGCTAACAGATGGGTCTTGTCCATCACATCATTCTCTAATGATGTCATCCCGTTCATCATATGAAAACACATGTCTATGGCCAGGAAACTTAACAATCTTTGATTAACGAGCTAGTCAAGTAGAGGCATACTATGGACATTCTGTTTTGTCTATGTATTCACACATGTACTAAGTTTCTGGTTAATACAATTCTAGCATGAATAATAAACATTTATCATGATATAAGGAAATATAAATAACAACTTTATTATTGCCTCTAGGGCATATTTCCTTTAGTCTCCCACTTGCACTAGAGTCAATAATCTAGTTCACATCGCCATGTGATTTAACACCAATAGTTCACATCGCCATGTGATTAGTTCACATCTCCATGTGACTAATACCCAAAGGGTTTACTAGAGTCAATAATCTTGTTCACATCGCTATGTGATTAACACCCAAAGAGTGATCATGTTTTGCTTGTGAGAGAAGTTTAGTCAATGGGTTTGCCACATTCAGAGCCGTATGTATTTTGCAAATTTTCTATCTCTACAATGCTCTGCATGGAGCTACTCTAGCCAATCGCTCCCACTTTCAATATGTATCTAGATCGAGACTTAGAGTCATCTAGATCAGTGTAAAATCTTGCATCAGCGTAACTCTTTACGATGAACTCTTTATCACCTCCATAACCAAGAAATATCTCCTTAGTCTTCTAAGGATAATTTTGACTGTTGTCAAGTGATCCACTCCTGGATCAATATCGCACCCCCTTGCCAAACTCATGGCAATGTACACAATAGATTTGGTACACAGCATAACATACTTTATAGAACCTATGGCTGAGGCATAGGGAATGACTTTCATTCTCTTTCTATTTTCTACCGTGGTCGTGTTTTGAGTCTTACTCAACTTTACACCTTGCAATACAGGCAAGAACTCCTTCTTTGACTGTTCCATTTTAAACTACTTCAAAAATCTTGTCAAGGTATGTAATCATTGAAAAATCTTTATCAAGCGTCTTGATCTATCTCTATAGATCTTGATGCCCAATATGTAAGCAGCTTCACCAAGGTATTTCTTTGAAAAACTCCTTTCAGACACTCCTTTGAGCTTTCCAGAAAATTCTACATCATTTTTGATCAACAATATGTCATTCACATATACTTATCAGAAAGGCTGTAGTGCTCCCACTCACTTTCTTGTAAATACAAGCTTCACCGCAAGTATGTATAAAACTATATGCTTTGATCAACTTATCAAAGTGTATATTCCAACTCCGAGACGCTTGCACCAGTCCATAGATGGATCGCTGGAGCTTGCACATTTTGTTAGCACCTTTAGGATTGACAAAACCTTCTGGGTTGCATCATATACAACTCTTCTTTAATAAATCCATTAAGGAATGTAGTTTTGATATCCATTTGCCAGATTTCATAAAATGCGCAATTTGCTAACATGATTCGAACAGACTTAAGCATCGCTACGAATGAGAAAATCTCATCGTAGTCAACACCTTGAACTTGTCAAAAACTATTTTTCGACAATTTGAGCTTTGTATATAGTAAAACTACTATCAGCGTCCTCTTCCTCTTGAAGATCCATTTATTCTCTATGGCTTGCTGATCATTGGGCAAGTCCACCAAAGTGCATATTTTGTTCTCATACATGGATCCCATCTCAGATTTCATGGCCTCAAGCCATTTTACGGAATCTAGGCTCATCATCGCTTCCTCATAGTTCATAAGTTCATCATGGTCTAGTAACATGACTTCCAGTACAGGATTACCGTTCCACTCTAGTGCGGATCATGCTCTGGTTGACCTATGAAGTTCTGTAGTAACTTGATCTGAAGTTTCATGATCATCATCATTAACTTCCTCTCTAGTTGGTGTAGGCATCACAGGAACAGATTTCTCTGATGAACTAGTTTCCAATTCGAGAGAAGATACAGTTACCTCATCAAGTTCTACTTTCCTCCCACTCACTTATTTCGAGAGAAACTCCTTCTCTAGAAAGGATCCACTCTTAGCAACAAAGATCCTGCCTTCGGATCTGTGATAGAAGGTGTACCCAACAGTTCTTTTAGGTATCCTATGAAGACGCACTTCTTCGATTTGGGTTTGAGCTTATCAGGTTGAAACTTTTTCACATAAGCATCGCAACCCCAAACTTTAAGAAACGACAACTTAGGTTTCTTGCTAAACCACAGTTCATACGGTGTCATCTCAACGGATTTTAGACGATGCCCTATTTAACGTGAATGCAGTTGTCGCTAATGCATAACCCCAAAATGATAGTGGTAATTCGGTAAGAGACATCATATATTGCACCATATCTAATAAAGTATGGTTATGATGTTCGGACACACCATTACATTGTGGTGTTCCAGGTGGCGTGAGTTGCGAAACTATTCCACATTGTTTCAAATGAAGACCAAACTCGTAACTCAAATATTTGTTTCCATGATCAGATCGTAGAAACTTTATTTTCTTGTTACGATGATTTTCCACTTCACTCTGAAATCCTTTGAACTTTTCAAATGTTTGAGACTTATGTTTCATCAAGTAGATATACCCATATCTGCTCAAATCATCTATGAAGGTCAGAAAATAACGATACCCGCCGCGAGCCTCAACACCCATTGGCCACACACATCAGTAAGTATTAGTTCCAACAAGTATGTTGCTCGCTCCATTGTTCCGAAGAACGAAGTCTTAGTCATCTTGCCCATGAGGCATGGTTCGCAAGCATCAAGTGATTCATAATCAAGTGATTCCAAAAGTCCATCAGCATGGAGTTTCTTCATGCGCTATACACCAATATGACCTAAACGACAGTACCACATATAAGTTGCACTATCATTATTAATTGTGCATCTTTTGGCTTCAATATTATGAATATGAGTATCACTATGATAGAGATTCAATAAACCATTTATATTGAGTGTATGACCATGGAAGGTTTTATTCATGTAAATAGAACAACAATTATTCTTTGACTTAAATGAATAACCGTATTGCAATAAACATGATCCAATCATATTTATGCTCAACGCAGACACCAAATAACATTTCTTTTAGGTTCAACACTAATCCTGAAGGTATAGGGAGTGTGCGATGGTGATCTTATCAACCTTGGAATCACATCCAACTCACATCATCACCTCACCCTTAACTAGTCTTTGTTTATTTTGCAACTCCCGTTTCAAGTTACTACTCTTAGCAACTGAACCAGTATCAAATACTGAGGGGTTGCTATAAACATTACTAAAGTACACATCAATAACATGTATATCAAATATACCTTTGTTCACTTTGCCATCCTTCTTATCTACCAAGTATCTAGGGCAGTTCCACTTCCAGTGACCATTTCCTTTGCGGTAGAAGCACTTAGTTTCAGGCTTGGGTCTCTTTGGGCTTCTTCATGGGAGTGGCAACTTGCTTGCCATTCTTCTTGAAGTTCCCTTTCTTTCCCTTGCCCTTTACTTGAAACTAGTGGTCTTGTCAACCATCAACACTTGATGCTTTTCTTAATTTCTACCTTCACTGATTTCAGCATCGTGAAGAGCTCGGGAATCGCTTTCGTCATCCCTTACATCTTATAGTTCATCATGAAGTTCCAGTAACTTGGCAATAGTGACTAGAGAACTTTGTCAATCACTATCTTATCTGGAAGATTAACTCCCACTTGATTCAAGCGATTGTAGTACTTAGACATTCTGAGCACATGCTCACTAGTTGAGCTATTCTCCTCCATCTTGTAGGCAAAGTACTTGTCAGAGGTCTCATACCTCTCGACTCGGGCATAAGTCTGAAATACCAATTTTATCTCTTGAAACATCTTATATGCTCTGTGGTGTTCAATTTTTTTTGAATTCCCAGTTCTAAGTCGTAAAGCTCAAGGAAATATGCCCTAGAGGCAATAATAAATGTTATTATTTTTATTTCCTTATATCATGATAAATGTTTATTATTCATGCTAGAATTGTATTATCCGGAAACATAATACTTGTGTGAATACATAGACAAACCAAACGTCACTAGTATGCCTCTACATGACTAGCTCATTAATCAAAGATGGTTATGTTTCCTAACCATAGACATGTGTTGTCATTTGATTAACGGGATCACATTATTAGGAGAATGATGTGATTGACATGACCCATTCCATTAGCTTAGCACCCGATCATTTAGTATGTTGCTATTGCTTTCTTCATGACTTATGCATATTCCTATGACTATGAGATTATGCAACTCCTGTTTGCCGGAGGAACACTTTGTGTGCTACCAAACGTCACAACGTAACTGGGTGATTATAAAGGAGCTCTATAGGTGTCTCCAAAGGTACGTGTTGGGTTGGCGTATTTCGAGATTAGGATTTGTCACTCTGATTGTCGGAGAGGTATCTCTGGGCCCTCTCGGTAATGCACATCACATAAGCCTTGCAAGCATTGCAACTAATGAGTTAGTTGCGAGATGATGTATTACGAAACGAGTAAAGAGACTTGCCGGTAACGAGATTGAACTAGGTATTGAGATACCGACGATCGAATCTCGGGCAAGTAACATACCGATGACAAAGGGAACAACATATGTTGTTATGCGGTCTGACCGATAAAGATCTTCGTAGAATATGTAGGAGCCAATATGAGCATCCAGGTTCTTCTATTGGTTATTAACCAAAGACGTGTCTCGATCATGTCTACATTGTTCTCGAACCCGTAGGGTCCGCACGCTTAAGGTTTCGATGACAGTTATATTATTAGTTTATGAGTTTTGATGTACCGAAGTTAGTTCGGAGTTCCGGATGTGATCACGGACATAACGAGGAGTCTCGAAATGGTCGAGACATAATGATTGATATATTGGACGGCTATATTCGGACACCGGAAGTGTTCGGGTGATTTCGGAGTAAACCGGAGAGCCGGAGGGTTACCGGAACCCTACCGGGAGAAGTAATGGGCCATATGGGCCTTAGTGGAGAGAGAGAGGGGCAGCAAGGGTGGGCCGTGCGCCTCCTCCCCCTGGTCTGAATTGGACTAGGAGAGGGGGGGCGGCGCCCCCCTTTCCTTCTCCCTCCCCACTTCCTTCCCCCTCCTAGTAGGAGTCCTACTCCTACTAGGAGGAGGACTCCTCCTTGGCGCGCCATAGGGCCGGCCGGCCTCCTCCCCTTGCTCCTTTATATACGAGGGCAGGGGGCACCCCTAGAGACACAAGTTGATCCATGTGATCATATTCTTAGCCGTGTGCGGTGCCCCCTTCCACCATAATCCTCGATAATATTGTAGCGGTGCTTAGGCGAAGCCCTGCGACGGTAGTACATCAAGATCGTCACCACGCTGTCATGCTGACAGAACTCTTCCCCGACACTTTGCTGGATCGGAGTCCAGGGATCGTCATCGAGCTGAACGTGTGCTAAAACTCGGGGGTGCTGTAGTTTCGGTGCTTGATCGGTCGGGCCGTGAAGACGTACGACTACATCAACCGCGTTGTGCTAACGCTTCCGCTATCGGTCTACAAGGGTACGTAGATCACACTCTCCCCTCTCGTTGCTATGCATCACCATGATCTTGCGTGTGCGTAGGATTTTTTTTTGAAATTACTACGTTCCCCAACAGTGGCATCCGAGCCTAGGTTTTATGTGTTGATGTTATATGCACGAGTAGAACACAAGTGAGTTGTGGGCGATATAAGTCATACTGATTACCAGCACGTCATACTTTGGTTCGGCGGTATTGTTGGACGAAGCGGCCCGGACCGACATTACGCGTACGCTTACGCGAGACCGGTTCTCCCGACGTGCTTTGCACAAAGGTGGCTAGCGGGTGACAGTTTCTCCAACTTTAGTTGAACTGAGTGTGGCTACGCCCGGTCCTTGCGAAGGTTAAAACAACACCAACTTGACAAACTATCGTTGTGGTTTTGATGCGTAGGTAAGATTGGTTCTTGCTTAAGCCCGTAGCAGCCACGTAAAACTTGCAACAACAAAGTACAGGACGTCTAACTTGTTTTTGCAGGGCATGTTGTGATGTGATATGGTCAAGACATGATGCTAAATTTTATTGTATGAGATGATCATGTTTTGTAACCAAGTTATCGGCAACTGGCAGGAGCCATATGGTTGTCGCTTTATTGTATGCAATGCAATTGCGCTGTAATGCTTTACTTTATCACTAAGCGGTAGCGATAGTCGTGGAAGCATAAGATTGGCGAGACGACAACGATGCTACGATGGTGATCAAGGTGTTGCGCCGGTGACGATGGTGATCACGATGGTGCTTCGAAGATGGAGATCACAAGCACAAGATGATAATGGCCATATCATATCACTTATATTGATTGCATGTGATGTTTATCTTTTATGCATCTTATCTTGCTTTGATTGACGGTAGCATTTTAAGATGATCTCTCACTAATTATCAAGAAGTGTTCTCCCTGAGTATGCACCGTTGCGAAAGTTCTTTGTGCTGAGACACCACGTGATGATCGGGTGTGATAGGCTCTACGTTCAAATACAACGGGTGCAAAACAGTTGCACACGCAGAATACTCAGGTTATACTTGACGAGCCAAGCATATACAGACATGGCCTCGGAACACGAAGACCGAAAGGTCGAGCGTGAATCATATAGTAGATATGATCAACATAGCGATGTTCACCAATGAAACTACTCCATCTCACGTGATGATCAGACATGGTTTAGTTGATTTGGATCACGCAATCACTTAGAGGATTAGAGGGATGTCTATCTAAGTGGGAGTTCTTTAGTAATATGATTAATTGAACCTAAATTTATCATGAACTTAGCACCTGATAGTATCTTGCTTGTTTATGTTTGATTGTAATAGATGGCCCGTGCTGTTGTTCCATTGAATTTTAATGCGTTCCTTGAGAAAGCAAAGTTGAAAGATGATGGTAGCAATTACACGGACTGGGTCCGTAACTTGAGGATTATCCTCATTGCTGCATAGAAGAATTACGTCCTGGAAGCACCGCTGGGTGCCAGGCCTGCTGCTGGAGCAACACCAGATGTTATGAACGTCTGGCAGAGCAAAGCTGATGACTACTCGATAGTTCAGTGTGCCATGCTTTACGGCTTAGAATCGGGACTTCAACGACGTTTTGAACGTCATGGAGCATATGAGATGTTCCAGGAGTTGAAGTTAATATTTCAAGCAAATGCCCGGATTGAGAGATATGAAGTCTCCAATAAGTTCTATAGCTGCAAGATGGAGGAGAACAGTTCTGTCAGTGAGCATATACTCAAAATGTCTGGGTATAATAATCACTTGATTCAATTGGGAGTTAATCTTCCAGATGATTGCGTCATTGACAGAATTCTCCAATCACTGCCACCAAGCTACAAGAGCTTCATGATGAACTATAATATGCAAGGGATGAATAAGACTATTCCCGAGCTCTTCGCAATGCTGAAAGCTGCGGAGGTAGAAATCAAGAAGGAGCATCAAGTGTTGATGGTCAATAAGACCACTAGTTTCAAGAAAAAGGGCAAAGGGAAGAACAAGGGGAACTTCAAAAAGAACAGCAAGCAAGTTGCTACTCAAGAGAAGAAACCCAAACCTGGACCTAAGCCTGAAACTGAGTGCTTCTACTGCAAGCAGACTCGTCACTGGAAGCGGAACTGCCCCAAGTATTTGGTGGATAAGAAGGATGGCAAGGTGAACAAAGGTATATGTGATATACATGTTATTGATGTGTACCTTACTAATGCTCGCAGTAGCACCTGGGTATTTGATACTGGTTCTGTTGCTAACATTTGCAACTCGAAACGGGGACTACGGATTAAGCGAAGATTGGCTAAGGACGAGGTGACGATGCGCGTGGGAAATGTTCCAAAGTCGATGTGATCGTGGTCGGCACGCTACCTCTACATCTACCTCGGGATTAGTATTAGACCTAAATAATTGTTATTTGTTGCCATCGTTAAGCATGAACATTATATTTGGATCTTGTTTGATGCGAGACGGTTATTCATTTAAATCAGAGAATAATGGTTGTTCTATTTATATGAGTAATATCTTTTATGGTCATGCACCCTTAAAGAGTGGTCTATTCTTATTAAATCTCGATAGTAGTGACACACATATTCATAATGTTGAAGCCAAAAGATGCAGATTTGATAATGATAGTGCAACTTATTTGTGGCACTGCCGTTTGGGTCATATCGGTGTAAAGCGCATGAAGAAACTCCATACTGATGGGCTTTTGGAACCACTTGATTATGAATCACTTGGTACTTGCGAACCGTGCCTTATGGGTAAGATGACAAAAACACCGTTCTCCGGTACTATGGAGAGAGCAACAGATTTGTTGGAAATCATACATACAGATGTATGTGGTCCGATGAATGTTGAGGCTCGTGGCGGATATCGTTATTTTCTCACCTTCACAGATGACTTAAGCAGATATGGGTATATCTACTTAATGAAACATAAGTCTGAAACATTTGAAAAGTTCAAAGAATTTCAGTGTGAAGTTGAAAATCATCGTAACAAGAAAATAAAATTCCTATGATCTGATCGTGGAGGAGAATATTTGAGTTACGAGTTTGGTGTACATTTGAAACAATGCGGAATAGTTTTGCAACTCACGCCACCCGGAACACCACAATGTAATGGTGTGTCCGAACGTCGTAATCGTACTTTACTTGATATGGTGCGATCTATGATGTCTCTTACTGATTTACCGCTATCATTTTGGGGTTATGCTCTAGAGATGGCCGCATTCACGTTAAATAGGGCACCATCAAAATCCGTTGAGACGACGCCTTATGAACTATGGTTTGGCAAGAAACCAAAGTTGTCGTTTTTGAAAGTTTGGGGTTGCGATGCTTATGTGAAAAAGCTTCAACCTGATAAGCTCGAACCCAAATCGGAGAAATGTGTCTTCATAGGATATCCAAAGGAAACTATTGGATACACCTTCTATCACAGATCCGAAGGCAAAACTTTTGTTGCTAAATTCGGAAACTTTCTAGAGAAAGAGTTTCTCTCAAAAGAAGTGAGTGGGAGGAAAGTAGAACTTGATGAGGTAACTGTACCTGCTCCCTTATTGGAAAGTAGTACATCACAAAAACCAGTTTCTGTGACACCTACACCAATTAGTGAGGAAGCTAATGATGATGATCATGAAGCTTCAGAACAAGATACTACTGAACCTCGTAGATCAACCAGAGTAAGATCCGCACCAGAGTGGTACGGTAATCCTGTTCTGGAAGTCATGCTACTAGATCATGATGAACCTACGAACTATGGAGAAGCGATGGTGAGCCTAGATTCCGCGAAATGGCTTGAAGCCATGAAATCTGAGATGGGATCCATGTATGAGAACAAAGTATGGACTTTGGTTGACTTGCCCAATGATCGGCAAGCAATTGAGAATAAATGGATCTTCAAGAAGAAGACTGACGCTGACGGTAATGTTACTATCTACAAAGCTCGACTTGTCGCAAAAGGTTTTCGACAAGTTCAAGGGATTGACTACGATGAGACCTTCTCACCCGTAGCGATGCTTAAATCTGTCCGAATCATGTTAGCAATTGCCGCATTTTATGATTATGAAATTTGGCAGATGGATATCAAAACTGCATTCCTGAATGGATTTCTGCAAGAAGAGTTGTATATGATGCAGCCCGAAGGTTTTGTCGATCCAAAGGGAGCTAACAAAGTGTGCAAGCTCCAGCGATCCATTTATGGACTGGTGCAAGCCTCTCGGAGTTGGAATAAACACTTTGATAGTGTGATCAAAGCATTTGGTTTTGTACAGACTTTTGGAGAAGCCTATATTTACAAGAAAGTGAGTGGGAGCTCTGTAGCATTTCTGATATTATATGTAGATGACATATTACTAATCGGAAATGATATAGAATTTCTGGATGGCATAAAGGGATACTTGAATAAGAGTTTTTCAATGAAAGACCTCGGTGAAGCTGCTTACATATTGGGCATTAAGATCTATATAGACATATCAAGATGCTTAATTGGACTTTCACAAAGCACATACCTTGACAAAGTTGTGAAAAAGTTCAAAATGGATCAAGCAAAGAAAGGATTCTTGCCTGTGTTACAAGGTGTTAAATTGAGTAAGACTCAATGCCCGACCAATGCAGAAGATAGAGAATGAAAGATGTTCCCTATGCTTCAGCCATAGGCTCTATCATGTATGCAATGCTGTGTACCAGACCTGATGTGTGTCTTGCTATAAGTCTAACAGGCAGGTACCAAAGTAATCCAGGAGTGGATCACTGGACAGCGGTCAAAAACATCCTGAAATACCTGAAAAGGACTAAGGATAAATTTCTCATATATGGAGGTGACAAAGAGCTCATCGTAAATGGTTACGTTGATGCAAACTTTGACACTGATCCGAACGATTCTAAATCGCAAACCGGATACGTGTTTACATTAAACGGTGGAGCTGTCAGTTGCTGCAGTTCTAAACAAAGCGTTGTGGCGGGATCTACATGTGAAGCAGAGTACATAGCTGCTTCGGAAGCAGCAAACGAAGGAGTCTGGATGAAGGAGTTCATTTCCGATCTAGGTGTTATACCTAGTGCATCGGGTCCAATGAAAATCTTTTGTGACAATACTGGTGCAATTGCCTTAGCAAAGGAATCCAGATTTCACAAGAGAACCAAGCACATCAAGAGACGCTTCAATTCCATCCGGGATCTAGTCCAGGTGGGAGACATAGAGATTTGCAAGATACATATGGATCTGAATGTTGCAGACCCATTGACTAAGCCTCTTCCACGAGCAAAACATGATCAGCACCAAAGCTCCATGGGTGTTAGAATCATTACTGTGTAATCTAGATTATTGACTCTAGTGCAAGTGGGAGACTGAAGGAAATATGCCCTAGAGGCAATAATAAATGTTATTATTTTTATTTCCTTATATCATGATAAATGTTTATTATTCATGCTAGAATTGTATTATCTGGAAACATAATACTTGTGTGAATACATAGACAAACCAAACGTCACTAGTATGCCTCTACTTGACTAGCTCATTAATCAAAGATGGTTATGTTTCCTAACCATAGACATGTGTTGTCATTTGATTAACGGGGTCACATTATTAGGAGAATGATGTGATTGACATGACCCATTCCATTAGCTTAGCACCCGATCGTTTAGTATGTTGCTATTGCTTTCTTCATGACTTATACATGTTCCTATGACTATGAGATTATGCAACTCCCGTTTGCCGGAGGAACACTTTGTGTGCTACCAAACGTCACAACGTAACTGGGTGATTATAAAGGAGCTCTACAGGTGTCTCCAAAGGTACATGTTGGGTTGGCGTATTTCGAGATTAGGGTTTGTCACTCCGATTGTCGGAGAGGTATCTCTGGGCCCTCTCGGTAATGCACATCACATAAGCCTTGCAAGCATTGCAACTAATGAGTTATTTGCGAGATGATGTATTACAAAACGAGTAAAGAGACTTGCCGGTAACGAGATTGAACTAGGTATTGAGATACCGACGATCGAATCTCGGGCAAGTAACATACCGATGACAAAGGGAACAACGTATGTTGTTATGCGGTCTGACCGATAAAGATCTTCATAGAATATGTAGGAGCCAATATGAGCATCCAGGTTCCGCTATTGGTTATTGACCGGAGACATGTCTCGGTCATGTCTACATTGTTCTCGAACCCGTAGGGTCCGCACGCTTAAGGTTTCGATGACAGTTATATTATGAGTTTATGAGTTTTGATGTACCGAAGTTAGTTCGGAGTCCCGGATGTGATCACGGACATAACGAGGAGTCTCGAAATGGTCGAGACATAAATATTGATATATTGGACGGCTATATTCGGACACCGGAAGTGTTCCGGGTGATTTCAGAGAAAACCGGAGAGCCGGAGGGTTACCGGAACCCTACCGGGAGAAGTAATGGGCCATATGGGCCTTAGTGGAGAGAGAGAGGGGAAGCAAGGGTGGGCCGCGCGCCTCCTCTCCCCTGGTCCGAATTGGACTAGGAGAGGGGGGGCGGCGCCCCCCTTTCCTTCTCCCTCCCCACTTCCTCCCCCCTCCTAGTAGGAGTCCTACTACTACTAGGAGGAGGACTCCTCCTTGGCGCGCCATAGGGCCGGCCGGCCTCCTCCCCTTGCTCCTTTATATACGGGGGCAGGGGGCACCCCTAGAGACACAAGTTGATCCATGTGATCATATTCTTAGCCGTGTGCGGTGCCCCCTTCCACCATAATCCTCGATAATATTGTAGCGGTGCTTAGGCGAAGCCCTGCGATGGTAGTACATCAAGATCGTCACCACGCCGTCGTGCTGATAGAACTCTTCCCCGATACTTTGCTTGATCGGAGTCCGGGGATCATCATCGAGCTGAACGTGTGCTAAAACTCGAAGGTGCCGTAGTTTCGGTGCTTGATCGGTCGGGCCGTGAAGACGTACGACTACATCAACCGCGTTGTGCTAACGCTTCCGCTGTCGGTCTACAAGGGTACGTAGATCACACTCTCCCCTCTCATTGCTATGCATCACCATGATCTTGTGTGTGCGTAGGAATTTTTTTGAAATTACTACGTTCCCCAACAAAAGCATGGCACACTAAACTATCAAGTAGTCATCATACCGAGCTTGCCAAAAGTTCATAACATCTGCATCTGCTCCTGCAATAGGTCCGTCACCTAGCAGTGCATCAAGGACATAATTCTTTTGTGCAGCAATGGGGATAATCCTTAGATCACGGAGCTAGTTTGCATCATTGCTACCAACATCTTTCAACATAGTTTTCTCTAGGAACATATCATAAATAAAACGGGGTAGCTATACGCGAGCAATTGATCTACAACATAGATATGCAAATACTATCAGGACTAACTTCATGATAAATTTAAGTTCAATTAATCATATTCCTTCAGAACTCCCACTTAGATAGACATCCCTCTAATCATCTAAGTGATCACGTGATCCATATCAACTAAACCATGTCCGATCATCACGTGAGATGGAGTAGCTTTCAATGGTGAACATCACTATGTTGATCATATCTACTATATGATTCATGCTCGACCTTTCGGTCTCAGTGGTCCGAGGCCATATCTGCATATGCTAGGCTTGTCAAGTTTAACCCGAGTATTCTGCGTGTGCAAAACTGGCTTGCACCCGTTGTAGGTGAACGTAGAGCTTATCACACCCGATCATCACGTGGTGTATCAGCATGACGAACTATCGCAACGGTGCATACTCAGGGAGAACACTTATACCTTGAAATTTTAGTAAGGGATCATCTCATAATCCTACCGTCGTACTTAGCAAAATAGGATGCATAAAAGATAAACATCATGTGCAATCAAAATATGTGACATGATATGGCCATCATCATCTTGTGCCTTTGATCTCCATCTCCAAAGTACCATCATGATCTCCATCGTCACCGGCATGACACCATGATCTCCATCATCTTGATCTTTATCAACGTGTCGTCACATGGTCGTCTCGCCAACTATTGCTTTTGCAACTATTGCTATCGCATAGCAATAAAGTAAAGCAATTATATGGCGCTTGCATCTTATCCAATAAAGAGACAACCATAAGGCTCCTACCAGTTGCTGATAACTTTAACAAAAACATGATCATCTTATACAACAATTTATATCTCATCACGTCTTGACCATATCACATCACAACATGCCCTGCAAAAACAAGTTAGATGTCCTCTACTTTGTTGTTGCAAGTTTTACGTGGCTGCTACGGGCTTAGCAAGAACCGTTCTTACCTAGGGCATAAAAACCACAATGTGGTATAGTGATTGCTTTTTGATCTTTAGAAAGAACCATGTTCATTGAATCCGATTCAACTAAACTTGGAGAAACAGACACCCTCCAGCCACCTGTGTGCAAAGCACGTCGGTAGAACCAGTCTCATGAACGCAGTCATGTAATGTCGGTCTGGGACGCTTCATCCAACAATACCGCCGAATCAAGAAACAACTAGTGACGACAAGAAATATGTATATACCCACACCCACAACTCCTTTGTGTTCTACTCATGCATATAACATCTACACATAGACCTGGCTCGAATGCCACTATTGGGGAATGCAGTATTTCAAAAAAAATTCCTACGATCACACAAGATCTATCTAGGGATGTATAGCAAAGAGAGGGGAGAGTATGTCTACGTACCCTCGTAGACCGAAAGCAGAAGCATTAAGAAACACGGTTGATGTAGACGAAAGTCTTCGTGATCCAACCGATCAAGTACCGAACGCACAAAACCTCCGCGATCCGCACACGTTCAGCTCGGTGACGTCCCTCGTACTCTTGATCTAGTTGAGGCCGAGGGATAGTTTGTCAGCACAACGGCGTGTTGACGGTGATGATGAAGTTACCGACGCAGGGCTTCGCCTAAGCACTACGAAGATATGACCAAGGTTTGTATCTGTGGAGGGGGGGGGGCACCGCAGACGGCTAAAACAATTGTCAACTTTTGTGTCTATGGTGTGCCCCCTCCCCCGTATATAAAGGAGGGGAGGAGGGGGCCGGCCAGCCCTCATGGTGCGCCCCCAAGGGGGGATTCCTACTCCTACTAGGAGTAGGTTTCCCCCCTTTCCTAGTCCTAATAGGAGGGGGTAGGAAGGGAAGAGGAGAAGAAGGAAAGGGGGCCTGGCCCCCCTCCCAATTCGGATTAGGCTTGGGGGGGGGCACCCCACCTCTTGGCCGTCTCCTCTCTCTTCCACTAAAGCCCATGTAGGCCCATTAAGCCCCTGGGAGGTTCCGGTAACCCCCGGTACTCCGGTATATGCCCGAAATCATCTGAAACCATTCTGGTGTCCAAACATAACCTTCCAATATATCAATCTTCATGTCTCGACCATTTTGAGACTCCTCGTCATGCCCGTGAGCACATCCGAGACTTAGAACTACCTTTGGTACATGAAAACACATAAACTCATAATACCGATCATCATCGAACGTTAAGCGTGCGGACCCTACGGGTTCGAGAACTATGTAGACATGGCCGAGACACATCTCCGGTCAATAACCAATAGTGGAACCTGGATGCTCATATTGTCTCCTACATATTCTATGAAGATCTTTATCAGTCAAACCGCATAACAACATACATTGTTCCCTTCGTCATCGGTATGTTACTTGCCTGAGATTCGATCGTCGGTATCATCATACCTAGTTCAATCTCATTACCGACAAGTCTCTTTACTCGTTCTGTAATGCAACATCCCGCAACTAACTCATTAGTCAAATTGCTTGCAAGGCTTATAGTGATGTGCATTGCCGAGAGGGCCCAGAGATACCTCTCCGACAATCAGAGTGACAAATCCTAATCTCGATCCATGCCAACTCAACAAACACCATCGGAGACACTTGTAGAGCATCTTTATAATCACCCAGTTATGTTGTGACGTTTGATAGTACACCAGGTGTTCCTCCAGTATTCGGGGGTTGCATAATCTCATAGTCATAGGAAAATGTATAAGTCATGATGAAAGCAATATCAATAAAACTAAACGATCATTTATGCTAAGCTAACAGATGGGTCTTGTCCATCACATCATTCTCTAATGATGTGATCCCGTTCATCAAATGACAACACATGTCTATGGTCAGGAAACTTAACCATCTTTGATTAACGACCTAGCCAAGTAGAGGCATACTAGGGACACTCTGTTTTGTCCATGTATTCACACATGCACTAAGTTTCCGGTTAATACGTTTCTAGCATGAATAATAAACATTTATCATGATATAAGGAAATATAAATAACAACTTTATTATTGCCTCTAGGGCATATTTCCTTCAAGGGAAGGGGAAGAGGTCATATGCATTCTCAGAAGATTTTGAAGATAAATCAGTTTGAAGACATTGACCTCATAGTGCGAAGATATTCACTTATTTGAAGTGAGTTGGTTCCAGATTTTTACGAATCCATGAATAAGTACAAGTGAGGAATCTAACTAGTTATGAAGCATAAGTGAATATACTTTGCAAGATATGAGATTCATAAAGAGACAGATTCAGATTTGGAAGTGTGGAAACCACTTTTGGTTGAAGTGGATGGATTTGACAGATCAAAAAGACTGTAAAAAGTGAGATTTGTTTACCCCAAACAAAATGCTAGACAAGGCAGAAGGGAGGCCGAGCAGTCCAATCTCCCACGCCCTAACTTGGCGACGGAAGACAGCTACGGGGGTGGCGGAGAAGACGAAGTCCACAGCCAGCATGAGGACAGCGTCGAAGAGGTCGCGGCAGCTAAGCGCTTCGTCTCTGGTGTCCATGCGAGCTAGCGGTGGCGCTAGGGTTTGAGCGAGGTGGCGAGGTGCAAGAGGATATAATGACCGTGCGTGGATGTGTATTTATAAGGTAAAGGGCCGCGCAACATAATTATGCAGGTGCCCCTAGCGGTTCACATCTAATGGACACGTGGCATGCATGCAACTCATTGAAAGTTGTTCCATGTTCCCACGCACACCTGGTTTATCGGGTGGTCGTTCCGGCTTCTCTGGTATTCAGGCAAAAGAGATATAGCATTAAAAGCAATTTTAAATGTGTGTCTCTGTATCTTCGGCTGACAAGGACGTGGTGAAGACATTTTACACATTTCAACATAATGCATATGACTACATAGACATAATTTGAGGAAGAAGCACAGAGGGGGGGGGGGTTAGGGTCCGATCACATTCACTTGGTTCAGAAAATGGCAAGTTTGAAGACATAGCTATAAGTGAATGTTGTAGAGGACAAAACATATATAGATTTATATACCAGAGAAGACCAAATCAACATTGCAAAAATAAACCTTGAAGTCAAATCAATGTTGAAGACAAACCAAAAAGCGAAGATAATGCAATCATGACACCAGATGAAAATCTTCGAGAAAGTTTGGTGGTGGCGTTACCCACCATATAGGAAGTATTAGACCCAGACACGGCGCACAATTATCGTGGAGCTCCAAAGTCAAATTCTGCGTTAATGTATTCACACTTAGAGTGTAAGTCTTCATGATTGAAGATACACGTTACTTCGTGTGTTGTACACCTAAGTCATCAACATGCATAAGCATTAGGATGTGTGTCCAATCATAGGACATTTGAGGATTCTAAGATATTTAGCTCACACCGCAACTTGCAAAACCTTTTCTCATCCAAGGGCTTTGTGAAGATATCTGCCAATTGCTCTTCAGTATTGACGTGAATGATATCAATATCTTCCTTCATGACATGATCTCTGAGAAAGTGATGACGGATCTGAATGTGATTTGTCTTCGAGTGCCGAACTGGGTTGTTGGCAATCTTGATGGCGCTTTCATTATCGCAGTAGAGTGGCACATGTTTTAGGTGGATGCCATAGTCCTTGAGAGTTTGCTTCATCCATAGAAGTTGAGTGCAGCAATATCCAGCAACAATGTATTTGAATTCAGCAGTGAAGAGTGATAGATAAGAGATCGTCCAAGAAAGTGACATGTGCCTGATGTGGACTTGCGATCAACCTTGTCACCAGCATAATCAGCAAGAATCCAACTAGATCAAACTCCGAGCCCTTTGGATACTGATACGTCTCCAACGTATCTATAATTTTTGATTGTTCCATGCTATTATATTATCTGTTTTGGATGTTAATGGGCTTTATTTTACACTTTTATATTATTTTTTGGGACTAACCTATTGACTGGAGTCCCAGCCTAAATTGTTGTTTTTTGCCTATTTCAGTGTTTCGTAGAAAAGGAATATCAAATGGAGTCCAAACGGAATGAAAGCTCCGGGAACATGATTTTTGGAACAAACGTGATCCAGAGGACTTGGAGTGGATGTCAAGCAATCAACGAGGAGGCCACGCGGCAGGGGGTGCGCCTACCCCCTGGGCACGCCCTCCTCCCTCATGGGCCCCTCGTTGCTCCACCGACCTACTTCTTCCTCCTACATATGTTCACATACCCCGCAAACATCCAGGAGCACCATGAAACCCTATTTCCACCGCGGCAACCTTCTGTACCCAAGAGATCCCATCTTGGGGCCTTTTCCGGAGCTCCGCTGGAGGAGGCATCGATCATGGGGGGCCTCTACATCAACTCCATGGCCCCTCCGATGATGTGTGAGTAGTTTACTTTAGACCTTCGGGTCCATAGTTATTAGCTAGATGGCTTCTTCTTCTCTCTTTGAATCTCAATACAAAGTTCTCCTCGATCTTCTTGGAGATCTATTCGATGTAACTCTTTTTGCGGTGTGTTTGTAGAGATCCGATGAATTGTGGGTTTATGATCAAGTCTATCTATGAACAATATTTGATTCTTCTCTAAAATATTTTAGGCATGATTGGTTATCTTTGCAAGTCTCTTCGAATTATCATTTTGGTTTGGCCTACTAGATTGATCTTTCTTGCAACGGGAGAAGTGCTTAGCTTTGGGTTCAATCTTGCGGTGCTCGATCCCAGTGACAGAAAGGGAAACGACACGTATTGTATTGTTGCCATCGAGGATAAAAAGATGGGGTTTACATGATATTGCATGAGTTTATCCCTCTATATTATGTCATCTTGCTTAAGGCATTACTCTGTTCTTATGAACTTAATACTCTAGATGCATGCTAGATAGCGGTCAATGTGTGGAGTAATAGTAGTAGATGTAGGCAGGAGTCGGTCTACTTGTCACGGACGTGATGCCTACATACAATCATGCCTAGATATTCTCATAATTATTCGCTTTTCTATCAATTGCTCGATAGTAATTTGTTCACCCACCGTAATACTTATGCTATCTTGAGAGAAGCCACTAGTGAAACCTATGGCCCCGGGCTCTATTTTCCATCATACAAGTTTCCAATCTATTTTATTTTGCAATCTTTACTTTTAATCTATATCATGAAAATACCAAAAATAATTATCTTATTATTATCATCTCTATGAGATCTCACTCTTGCAAGTGACCGTGAAGGGATTGACAACCCCTTTATCGTGTTGGTTGTGAGGTTCTTATTTGTTTGTGTAGGTACGATGTGACTCGCGTGTGGTCTCCTACTGGATTGATACCTTGGTTCTCAAAAACTATGGGAAACACTTGCGCTGCTTTACCGCACCACCCTTTCCTCTTCAAGGGAAAACCAATGCAGTGCTCAAGAGGTAGCAGATACCATAATCCTAGTGTTGGGGTGTAAGCCAAATATCGAAGAATTCGTTTCACAACTAAGTGATGCGATTCCTTTGGTGCCGCTTGGAATCGGGCATACATGCAAATGCTAAGCATTATATGAGGCCTAGATGCACATAAGTAGAGTAAATAACCAATCATGGAGCGATATACCTTTTGGTCAAACTCTTTACCATTGCCGTCGGGGCACAATTGACCTTTGGTTGGCATTGGCGTCGTGTACCCTTTGCGGTCTTGCATTCCAAACTTCTTCAAGCAATCTTTGTGGTATTTTATTGTGATATGAAGATGCCATTACTCTGTTGGCGGATTTGAAGACCAAGGAAGAATTTCAGCTTACCCATCATGGACATATGATATTGCTCTTGCATCATATGGCCAAACTCATCACTGTATCTCTTGTTAGTGCAGCCGAAGATATTGTCATCCACATAGATTTGGCATACAAACAGTTCACCATCACATGTCTTCATGAAGAGAGTGGGATCTAGAGAACCAGGTTTGAAGCCTTTGCTCTTCAGGAAGTCTTTGAGTGTGTCATACCAAGCGCGAGGTGCTTGTTTGAGGTCATACAGTGCCTTGTTGAGCTTGTATACCATATTAGGACGCTTTGGGTCTTCAAACCAGGTGGTTGTGCAACATACACTTCTTCTTCAATTTTGCCATTGAGAAAGGCACTCTATACATCCATTTGGTACAGAGGAATGTTGTTGTGGTTGGCATAGGCTAGTAGTATGCGAATGACTCCGAGCCTAGCCACAGGAGCAAATGTTTCATCGAAGTCAATCCCTTCAAATTGTGTGTAACCTTGAGCAACGAGACGAGCCTTGTTTCTGGCAACTTGACCATGGTCATCTTGTTTGTTGCGATATATCCATTTGGTGCCGATGATATTGTGCTTGCGAGGATCTGGATGCTTTACAAGCTCCCATACATTGTTCAGCTCGAACTGTTGAAGCTCCTCTTGCATAGCTTGAATCCATTCAAGTTCCATGAAGGCTTCGTCAACTTTCTTGGGTTCAGATATAGAGACAAAAGCAAAATGTCCAGAGAAATTTGCTAGCTGTGTTTCTCTTGAACGAGTGAGTGGACCAGGTGCATTTATGCTAGCAATTATCTTCTGAATCTGTACTTCATTTGCAACACGAGGATGAACTGGACGAAGATTTTGCCCTTGCTGATCATTGTCTTCATCTTCAGCATTGGCTTCAGGCTGAGCAGTGTCTTCAGGCTGATTAGGTGCAGAAATGATGATTTCCTCTTCAGCCTGTGCCTCTGAAGGTATGATTTCTCCAGTACGCGTAAGCTTGATAGATTCACTTGGTGTTGCTTCATCTAGCACATTTGGCAGGTCCTCTCTTTGTGAGCCTTTAGTCTCATCGAATCGCACATCCATAGTTTCAACCACTTTGTAGTGAAAGAGGTTGAAGACTCTGTAGGAGTGCGAGTCCTTCCCGTAGCCAAGCATAAAACCTTCATGTGCTTTTGGTGCAAATTTTGAAGTGTGATGTGGATCCTTGATCCAGCACCTAGCACCAAAGACTCTGAAATAGCTGACGTTTGGCTTCTTACCAGTCAGGAGCTCATATGATGTCTTCTTTAGGAACTTGTGGAGATAAACACGGTTGATGATGTGGCATGTAGTGTCAATAGCTTCAGGACAAAACTTTCTTGGAGTCTTGTACTCATCAAGCATCATCCGTGCCATCTCAATGAGGGTTCTATTCTTGCACTCCATGATGCCATTCTGCTGAGGTGTGTATGGAGCCGAGAACTCATGTGTGATGCCCAATGTATCAAGATAAGTGTCGAGGCTAGTGTTCTTGAATTCAGTGTCGTTGTCACTTCTGATGTGCTTGATCTTGATGCCATAGTTGGTCATGGCATAATTGGTGAATCGTCTAAAGACATCCTGCACTTCAGTCTTGTAGAGAATTATGTGCACCCATGTATATCTTGAGTAATCATCAACAATGACGAAACCATAGAGGCAAGCAGTGGTAGTAAGGGTAGAGTAGTGAGTAGTGCCGAATAAGTCCATGTGAAGCAGCTCAAAGGGACGTGTCGTCGTCATGATTGTCTTTGAGGGATGCTTGGCCCTAGTCATCTTTCCAGCCTCGTAGGCACCGCATAGATGATCCTTCTTGAACTTGATGCCCTCGATGCCTATGGCATGCTTCTTCTTCGCGAGAGTGTATAAGTTCCTCATGCCCGCATGCCCTAGCCTCTGATGCCAGAGCCAACACTCTGAAGCTTTTGCTAGAATACATACGGCCAACTGTGGTCCTGCGGAGAAATCTACCATATACAGATCGTATTTTTGATACCCTTCGAAGACTAGAGATTTGTCAGATTCCATAAGCACAAGGCAATGATATTTTCCAAATATCACAATGATGTTAAGATCACAAAGCATTGAGACAGACATTAAGTTGAAACCAAGGCATTCAACAAGCATCACTTTATCCATGTGCTGATCCTTTGAGATTGCAACTCTACCTAGGCCCAATACCTTGCTTTTACCAGTGTCAGCAAATGTGATGTGACTCTTGTCAGACGGGCGTAAGGTTGAATCCATAAGAAGACTTCGATCACCTGTCATGTGGTTAGTGTATCCACTGTCCATAATCCACTCAGAAGCCTTTGGTGTCGTACCCTACAGTGCAGTTTGGGGGATAGGCTTCACCAAGGGAAATGTGAAGCATAAACATTTGACGAACAAGCATATTATTAAAGTTCAGATCCTTGTTAGGGTAGATAGGATGTTTGTCAAGAAATCCTGGGACGAAATACATAGTAAGACCATTTTGGCATTTTATCTTGCGTCCCACAAGATGTTTTGGTCCCCAGCATAAGCATCAGAAGCCTTTGATTTCCGGCTAGAGACCTTTCCCTGCAAAAGAGAGTTAATTTTTCTTAACCACCCACATCTTCAGGGGCGGCTTAGAAGCAATGAGTCTAAGTGCATCATCTGAGAACTTTGGCTTTGGAGCCCTAGCAAATAGCCTTGTAGGTGGTGAATAATACTCATAAGAATAAGCTGAAAAGTTCTTGGTCTTATGAACATAGCGGTTTGATGAAACACGCTCATATTCATAAGTCTGGGTATGGTTTCCCTGCAAAACATTGGCGTTAGGGTGACCCTGGTGGATTCTCTGTCTGTATGAAGCCTTTGAACCATATGACGCCTTCGGTCTGGGGTTTGTCTTCTTCCCAGGTGGTGTCATGATGACATTCACAGGAAGCTTATCAAGACAACTTTTAGGCACCCATATCTTCTTCAAAGGAGGTCCATTCCTGCAGTTAGTACCAACATACCTGGCAAACACTTCACCATTCTGATTCTTAAATAGCTTATAGTTTGGATCAAAGGATTCATCAATGATAATCGGGTTAGCACAAGTGAAACCAGATAAGGTAGATGGATCCACTGAAGGACCCTTTGCAGCAACCCATGTGGTTTTGGGGTACTGCCCAGGCTTCCAGTATGAACCATCAACGTTCATTTTCTTCTCGAACCCAACACCCTCTTTCCTAGGGTTTCGGTTTAGAATCTATTTCTTGAGGACATCACATAGTGTGTGATGCCCTTTGAGGCTTTTGTACATCCCTGTTTCAAGCAATGTCTTCAACCTAGCATTCTCATCAGCAATAGTAGTGGTATCCTCAAAAGAAGGGTTAGTTACCACATCAGCAGTTGAAGATACATCAACAGTAGCAGCAGTAGAACATTCAGGAACAAAGACTACATTATCACACTCAAGACATTTTAAACATGGTGGCTCAAAGTCTTCCTAAGCGGTGCTGATCTATTTAGCGCGAAGTGACTCGTTCTCCTTTTGAAGATCTTCATGAGACGCCCTCAGGTTCTCAAGTTCTTGCTTCCTTTGAAGATAATCATAGGAAAGCTTCTCATGAGTAGCTGAGAGTGTTTCATGACGACTTTCAAGTTCCTCGTACTTAACGTGAAGATTTTTAATGTCTTCAATTAAGGACTAAGTTCGAGTCATTTCCGCGTCCAACGGGTCATCGCTTTTGTCTAGCAACTTTTGAATATGTTCCATAGCATTTTGTTGTTCAGTTGCAATTTTAGCTAGTGTTTTGTAGCTAGGTTTAGATTCACATTCACAATCATCTTCACTGGATGTTTGAAAGTAAGCATTGCGTGAGTTTACCTTGGTAGCACGTGCCATGAAGCAGTAGGTAGGAGCAGAGTCATCCTCATCATCAACATCAGCATCGGCAACGAGGCCATTATCTTCGGTGTTGAAGATTGACTTGGCGGCGTAAGCTGAAGCTAGAGCCAGGCTTGCCACGCCTGAATCGGACTCCTCCTCAGACTCCACCTCCGCCTCCTTAGAAGCAGACTCCTCCTCTAAATCCATCTCCTTGCCAACAAATGCACGAGCCTTGCTGGATGAGCTCTTCTTGTGAGATGAAAATTTTTATGAAGACTTTGAAGAAGACTTTGAGGATTTCTTCTTCTTCTTCTTGTCATCAGAATCATATTCCTTGCTCTTCTTATTCTTCTTCTTCTTCTTGGTCTCATTTTCCCGTTGAGGACACTCAAAGACGTAGTGACCAGGTTTCTTGCATTTGTGGCATGTTCTCTTCTTGTGGTCACGAGTGGAAGCTTCATCATTTCTTGAGCTGGATCTTGAAGACTTTCTGAAACCTTTCTTCTTGGAAAACTTCTGGAACTTCTTCACGAGCATAGATAGATCCTTTCCAATGTCTTTAGGATCCACAGAACTGCAGTCAGATTCTTCTTCGGATGAGGACACAACCTTTTCCTTCAAAGCCCTGGTTCATCCATAGTTGGGGCCATAGATGTATCTCTTCTTAGATAGCTGGAACTCATGTGTGTTGAGCCTCTCAAGTATGCCAGACGGATCGAGATTTTTGTAGTAAGGACGTTCTTGAATCATTAGGGCCAGGGTGTCGAATGAGCTGTCAAGTGATCTCAGGAGCTTCTTGACGATTTCGTGCTTGGTGATCTCAGTGGCACCAAGTGCGCGTAGATCATTTGTGATATCAGTGAGGTGATCAAATGTGAGCTGGACATTCTCATTGTCGTTTCTCTTGAAGCGGTTGCGAAGAACATCAATCCTTGAATCTCTCTGAGTTAAAACACCTTTGTTGACCTTGGAGAGCCAGTCCCAGACCAGCTTCATAGTTTCCAATGCACTCACACGACTATACTGTCCTTTGGTCAGATGACCATAGATGATGTTCTTGGCAGTCGAATCCAGTTGAATGAACCTCTTGACACCAGCAGCAGTGAAACCTTAACCGACCTTGGGAATGCCATTCTCGACGACATATAGAGATCGACATCAATGGCTTCAAGATGCATATGCATCTTATTCTTCCAGTAGGGGTAATCAGTGCCATCAAAGACCGGGCACACAGCGGAGAGCTTGATTATCCCTGCAGTCGACATAGCTAAAACTCTAGGTGGTTAAACCGAATCACACAGAACAAGGGAGCACCTTGCTCTGTGATACGTCTCCAACGTATCTACTTTTCCTAATGCTTTTCCTCTTGTTTTGGACTCTAATTTGCATGATTAGAATGAAACTAACCCCGAACTAACGATGTTTTCAGCAGAACTACCATGGTGTTGTTTTTGTGCAGAAATAAAAGTTCTCGGAATGGAACGAAACTTTGCGAGGATTTTTATATCAATAATAAGAATTCCTGGAGCCAAGACCTGCCGGAGAGGGGCACCTGGGTGGGCACAACCCACCAGGGCGCGCCCCCCTCTCCTGGCGTGCACAGGTGGGTTGTCCTCACCTAGTAGCCCCGCTGACCCTGAAACCAACGCTATAAAATCCAATTTTGGAGAAAAAATCAGGGAGAAATAATTATCGTGATCCACGAGACGGAGCCACCGCCAAGCCATGTTCTTCCTCGAGAGGGCAGATCTGGAGTCCGTTTGGGGCTCTGGAGAGGGGGATCTTCGTTCTTCGTCATCACCAGCCCTTCTACATCGCCAATTCCATGATGCTCCCCACCGGGAGTGAGATTCATCATGTAATCGAGTTAGTTTTGTTAGGGCTTGATCCCTAGTATCCACTATGTTCTTAGATTGATGTTGCTATGACTTTGCCATGCTTAATGCTTGTCACTTTGGGCTCGGGTGCCATGATTTTAGATCTGAACCGTTTATGTTATCATCATTATATATATGTTCTAGATCCGATCTTGCAAGTTATAGTCACCTACTACGTGTTATGATCCGGTAACCCCGGAGTGACAATAACCGGGACTTCTTTCGGTGATTACCGTAGTTTGAGGAGTTCATGAATTCACTATATGTTAATGCTTTGTTCTGGTTCTCTATTAAAAGGAGGCCTTAATATCCCTTAGTTTCCAATATGGAACCCACTGCCACGGGAGGGTAGGACAAAAGATGGCATGCAAGTTCTTTTAATAAAGCACGTATGACTATTTACGGAATGCATGCCTACATTATATCGACAAACTGGAGCTAGTACCTAATAGCCCTAGGTTATAACTGTCACATGATGAATATCATCCAACAAGTCACCGATCCAATGCCTACGAATTTATCTTATATTATTTCGGCTAAGTTACTACTGCTATCATCACTGTTACACTTGCTACAAAATTACTGGTATCACTGTTATTATTACTGTTGGGGAACGCAGTAATTTCAAAATTTTCCTACGCACACGCAAGATCTATCTAGGTGATGCATAGCAACGAGAGGGAAGAGTATAGTCCACGTACCCTTGTAGACCGTAAGCGGAAGCGTTATGACAACGCGGTTGATGTAGTCAAACGTCTTCACGGTCTGACCGATCCTAGCACCGAAGATATGGCAGCTCCGCGATCTACACATGTTTAGCTCGGTGACGTCCCGCGAACTCTAGATCCAGCTGAGTGTCGAGGCAGAGTTTCATCAGCACGACGGCGTGATGACGGTGATGATTAAGCTACCGGCATAGGGCTTCGCCTAAGAACTGCAATGATATGACCGAGGTGGATTAGGGTGGAGGGGGCACCACACACGGCTAAACAATGTCAACTTGCGTGTTCTAGGGTGCCCCCTGCCCCCGTATATAAAGGAGCAAGGGGGAGGCCGGCCGGCCCTTGGGGCACCCAAGGAGGGGAGGAATCCTCCTGCTAGTAGGAGTAGGATTCATCCTTTCCTAGTCCTACTAGGAAGGGGAAGGAAGGAGTGGGAGAGGGGAAGGAAAAAGGGGGGCGCCGCCCCCTCCTAGTCCAATTTGGACTCAAGGGGGAGGGGGCGCGCGGCCTGCCCTGGCCGCCCCTCTCTCTCTCCACTAAGGCCCATCTAGGCCCATTAGTTCCCCGGGGGGTTTCAGTAACCCTTCGGCACTCCGGTTTTATCCGAAACCACCCGGAACACTTCAGGTGTTCGAATATAGCCGTCCAATATATCAATCTTTATGTCTTGACCATTTCGAGACTCCTCATCATGTCTATGATCACATCCGGGACTCCGAACCACCTTCGGTACATCAAAACACATAAACTCATAATACTAATTGTCATCGAACATTAAGCGTGCGGACCCTACGGGTTTGAGAACTATGTAGACATTTCATCTCCGGTCAATAACCAATAGCGGAACCTGGATGCTCATATTGCACTAGTATAGTGAGCTACTAAACAAATGGTTTAAAACCCCTTTCCGCGACGACATCTAGAACCGTCGCCAAGTGAGTGTGGGCGATAGGGGGGTCCTTCCCACACGACCCAGAAACCATCGGGGATATGCCCTCCTGGCACACACATTTGGCAAAATGAGGTCGTGTGCGACCGGCGAGCGCTCAAATACGAAAATACATATAGTAGAGCTAAAAAATACAATTATACGGCGAAATTGTTTTCGGTTGCAAGTACATCCCACACAGTCAGTCCCCACTAAACATTTCTGGTCATATGTACATCCCACATAGTCGCTCGAAGGAAAACGTTTCCGTTCACAGGTACATCACACATAATTTTTCTCGACAAATCGCTTGTGTTATTGAATATATCACACACGGTCCATGGAAGAAACTATGTGGCAAAGGTTGTCCATCACACATAGTTTTCATGTGGTAAACGTTTGCGCAAGGTGGCCTAACGCAAACAGTTTTCAAGAGAAAGTCGTGTGTGATCACTACAAAAAAAGACACATCTGTGACATTTTGGGTCGAACGAAATTTTTTTCTATCATACATATGACACTTCTATGACAATAATTGTGACAAAACCCGGTATCATCATAGATGTGGTGGGCTCCTACTTTTATGACAAAAAATCATGATACAAAATGGGCTTTTCGTCCTGGGCGGGCTGGAGATGCAGCTGCCTGACATTCTTTGGGCCGTCCATGACGGAAAAAATCGTGGTAGAAGCGAGGGGGAGGAAAATTTCAGGGAGTTCCCGCTTACGATGGGAGGTTGGGGGCCGAGCGATGTGCACTTCTCTTGTACACATACGCGTGTGTGTGCAAGGCGTTGGCTCTAGCTGAACCCGAGTGAGGCGTTGGGCTCTAACTAAACCCGAGCGATTGCACTGCAGGCTACGCGTTACTAAACCCGAGCGATCGATCGATGGCTGTTAACTGAACTCGATGTGATTCCTTCGCTACTGCTGCTAACTGAAGCCGATCGATGCTGCCTCTGGATGAACAGTGAGCGTTGCGGGGGGGGGGGTGGATGAACAGTTCCCGGTGGGGGTGGATGAACAGGACCCCATGGTGTTGCCTCTGGATGAACAGGACCCCGATCGATTGAGCCAGTTGGGGCTGGATGAATAGGACCCCGTGGAGGGCTGGATGAATAGGACCACCCCGTGGAGGGCAGGATGAACAGTAGATGGTGGAGGGCAGGATGAATAGTAGCCCGTGGAGGGGTGGTTGAACAGGAGCCCGTGGAGAGGGCTGGTTGAACAGTAGCCGGTGGAGTAGCGCGCGGTGGAGGCTGGATGAACAGGAGCCCGTGGATGAACAGTCGTAGGTGGATGCTGGAGGAGGTCGATGGTGGATGAACAATAGCTCGTGGAGGCTAGAGGGGGTCGATGGTGGAGATGAACAGTATCCCGTGGAGTCCCATTTTGCGGTATGCCACACCCCTCCCGATGAACAGACCCCCGTTTCGACCGTAGCGCTCCAACATAAGTCCGTTTCCTCCGTTTTGCGGTACGCCACACCCCTCTCGATGAACAGGACCCCCGTTTCGACCGTAGGAGGTCCGTTTCCTTCGTTTTGCGGTACGCCAGACCCCTCCCGATCAACTCCCATTTCGAACGTGGCCGGTCGAACACAAGGCCGTTTCCTCCGTTCTGCGATACGCCAGGCCTCGTTTCCATCGCCTGTTCTGTCCAAGCCCTCCCGATGAACACGACGCTTTTCGTAGCCTCCCCATGAACACGACGACGATGTTGTTTCTCCGTTCCGGCCCAGCCATGTACACGAGCCCTGACCGTACGTATGCGCGAGTAGGCGTTCGAGACCCCGCCCATATGTACACATACGTGGCCGTATTTTCTTTCTTGCACCCTAGCCGATGTACGTACGTGTACATGCTACGTGCGCGCCTCTACTACGACACGTGCGCGCCTCTACATCCACCAGTATATATGTATGTACATGTTCCCGACCAGAATGACAACGCTACGTGCGCTTCGACTAGGTGGGTCCCGACTGTCAGGCACTTCCTTGCATGCGAAGATGTAGCTGGTGGGTCCCAGCAGTCAGGGGCAAACGTTTTTTTCGCGAAATATGGTGGCCTGTCCGGTGGGTCCCCGCTGTCAGGTGGAGGAATAATTATTTTGCACGTAACAAGGAGGCACTTCCTTGCTGCGGCCGTGGACCCAGCTGCCAGCCTCTCCATGTACAGTCCACGTCCGATGAAAGCCGTTCCTTGACCACGTTGACCACACCGCGCCGAGAGCACCAAGGCGGTGGACGACAGCGAGGCCTAGGAAGGGGACGATGCGGAGCCGAGGAAGACGCGGCAGTGGATGCCCACGCATAGAGAAGTACGAGGGTTCACTGGTTCGCTGCGGTGTGAGGCTGCCGTCGCCGCAGAATAACAGGGGGTGTGGGTGAGTAGAGGGATGGCCTGGCCAGCGGTGGGAGTTGTAGGGGGCGGTGAGGCCTCCGCCGCATCGCAGCCGGCCACGGGAGGCAGGAGCACGAGGCACGACCGGTGCTGGTTTGGGCGGCTGGAGCAAGAAGACCAGAGGTTGAAGAAGCACTACAACCGCTGGATGGACATCGTACGGTCACTGGAGCTAGAATTGTGCATATTGACTAAGTTGACAAAGCCCTCCATCTCTGTCAACTTAGTAGGCCCACAAGTCAGCCTCCCACCAAGGTGGGTCCCAGCTAGCAGGAGGTATTCATTTTTTTGTGCGTAATAAGGAGGCACTTCCGGTGGGTCCGAGCTGACAGCAGGGGAACCTTTTTTCGCGAAATACGGTGGCCCGTCGGGTGGATCCCAGCAGTCAGGGGCAAACGTTTTTTTCGCGATATACTGGTGGGCGTCCGGTGGGTCCCTGCTGTCAGGTGGAGGAATAATTATTTTCTGTGTAATAAGGAGGCACTTCCTTGCGGCTGTCATGGACCCAGCTGTCAGCCTCTCCACGTACAGTATTCTTCTGATGAAATTCGGTCGTTGACCACATTGACCACGCCGCGCCGACAGCACCACGGCGGTGGACGACGGTGAGGCCTAGGAAGGGGACGACGTGGAGCCGGGGAAGACGCGGCAGTGGGTGCCCACGCAGAGAGGAGTACGAGGGTTCACTGGTTCGGCTGCGCTGCCCTCGCTGCAGAATAACAGGGGGTGTGGGTGAGTGGAGTGGAGGGATGTCCTGGCCAGCGGGAGTAGTATGGGGGCGGTGAGGCCTCCGCGGCAGCACAGCCGGCCACGGGTGGCAGGAGCAGGCGGCATGACCGGCGCTGCTTTGGGCGGCTGGAGCAAGAAGACCAGAGGTTGAAGAAGCACTACGGCCGTTGGATGGACATCGTACGGTCAGTCGAGCTAGAATCATGCATATTGACTAAGTTGACAAAGCCCTTCGTCCCCGTCAACTTAGTAGGCCCACTATACTGGGTCCCAGCTAGCAGGGGGAGTATTCATTTTTTTGTACGTAATAAGGAGGCACTTCCTTGCGTGCGAAGATATAGCTGGTGGGTCCGAGCTGTCAGCGGCGGTAATGTTTTTTCGCGAAATACAGAGGCCGTTTAGGTGTGTCCCAGATGTCAGGTGGAGGAAATCATTATTTTGCGTGTAATAAGGAGGCATTTCCTTGCGTGCGGCCGTGGACCCAGCTGTCAGCCTCTCCACGTATAGTCCACTTCAGATGCATGTCGGTCGTTGACCACGCTGATCACGCCACGCCGAGAGCACCAGGGCGGTGGACGACGGCGAGGCCTAGGAAGGGAACGACACAGAGGCAGGGAAGACTCGGTCGTTGTTTTCGTTTCCCATGCGGAGGGGATTACGACTGTACGAGGGTTTACTGGTTCGTCTGCCTTCGCCGGAGAATAACAGCAGGTGTGGTTGAATAGAGGGATGGCAAGGCCAGCGATGGGAGTACGGTGGGGCGGTGAGGCATGCGCGGCAGCACAGCCGGCCGCGGGGAGGAGGGAGCAGGCAGTCCTGCCGGCGCTTGTTTGAGCGGGTGGAGCAGGAAGAGCAGAGATTGAAGAAGCACGACGGCCGTTGGATGGACATCCAACCGTCCTTCATGGTTCGACTCGATGGATATTGCTCAAAAATCAGTTTCTGTACACAGATGAGTACTGTGATGCAATTCAATACGAGGGCCTTGTGTTTGCTGCCACCACTCGTGGCACTGTTTTTGCATGGCATCCTAGTAGTTTCAGTACATTTGTCTTCCATCGTAATTATAATTGTTTCATCCACATGCATGCGGGTTAGCAAGTTTCCATTTACTAATTAACCTTCTTCTTGTGTTTCCAAGGTCCTGTGAACATCCCACCACCTGTACTTGAAAATTTTTATAACCAAGGGGGAGATGCCGATGGTGATGATCGCGAGCATGAGGACGAGCAGCGCCCATATACTCTGTGGTGCCTGGCAACTAATTCCGATGGATCACCTCTTCTTGTGTGTATACAGCCCACTGATGATGTTACTGCTAAGGAACCAGGTGTCTCCCATGGTCGCACTCTCCGGACCTATTCCAACACCTGTTGCATGGTATTCGGGATGGATACTAGTGTGCTAGTGCCAACTCCTTCTCCCTGGCACAGAATTGATAGTCTTGGAGAAAACTCGCTCTTCCTTGGACAAAACTATCCGATGATGGTGAAAGGTGATCCAACTGCTGTTGACACATTTATGAGAAGCAACTGTGTCTATACCTCGGACATTTGGGTGGTTCCCTACCCTGGTACTGATATAGTAGGCCGCTTCAGCTTGGATGATTGGTCCTGCGTTGGTCTCCAGATCAACAACGGATGGCCCGTCCCAGAGAATCACTTGTGGTTCAAAGCAAGCGTTTCCAACGCCGCGGAATGGTTGAGTTGAAGTTCATTTCATGGCTTGTTATTTGTTGTGTGGTGAAAACTTTAGTATTTATAATGTATCCTCGTTGTCGATGTGGGTTGATGACCTATTGTATGTAATAAAATGACATGCCTGTGATAAACTTACTAAATTTATGAATGGCTTTCGAGTCGCTTCTCTAAATTTGTACTAGCTTCACATGCTTCGCGCGTCGGGCGGGTGTTTTTACTGTAGCCATATGTTAATGTGTTCGTTGTACGTAACCAGCACCTCGAATCCTTGATACTACTGTATACTATATACTAGTAGGAGTAAGTAGTAGGAGTAGTAGGGTGGCATGGGCCAGAACAAGCATTCACGTCCAGGAGTACGGCACACGCCACCACCACGACATCCATCTGACACCATATTATGTAACATCCCAAATTTTCAATTTGGAATGTTATACATTAGATCATCATGCATATCATATTTTATTTTGCATTTAGTTTTGATCCTAGAAAATCCTAAGCAACTCAAGGACCCACGGAGAGAGTTGGGGATTTCGTTATTCACGTATTTGAGTTTTCTCAAATTATGTAAACAGGATCATTTGATTTTATTTATTTTATCACCAATTATTTCTATTATAAAAATATGAGAGAGGGAATAAAATGACTTTCCCAAAATATAGAAATATTGAGCATTTAATAAAAAAATCAAATAAGGTTTATTTCGGAGTTTTTCGGTATTTATATTTGCATTTAGGAAAAATGCGCGTTTTTCAAAGTTGTAGTTTGGGCCCAGATAAATGTTCGCTTTATCGGGCTTGATTTTAGGAACCCAGCAAAATTTATTTCGCGATTTTTGGAGTCCGTTTAGTATTTCTTTTTATTTTTCTTCCGAGCGGAATTATTAAAAAAAACGGAAACCGACTCCGGGCCGTACCCGAGCGGGACACCGCCCGGGGCAGCCTTTATATACCCGCGCACCCGAGCCGCCCAGCCCATAAGCCACCGCCACCCGAAACCCTAGCCCAGCCCCGCCGCCGCCGTCGCCGGAGGGCGCGCCTTTCGAGGTTCGCCGACGCGCCTCGATTTCCGTGCAGTTTTTTTTTTAAAAAAGAGAGGAAAAAATATCTTTCCCTTTTCTGTTCGTCGTTCGTCTTTTTCGTCGGAACAAGTTCACACAACCAGATGAAGATACACCCTTTGGACGCCACTTGAAGGAAGTCACTAGATACCTGAACATAGGAGTACCAAGCTTCACGGGAACCTACAACGCCACCTTACCTGAAGAAGAGCGCTGGATGATTCAAGTTCAAGTTCCAGGAAGGACGTTCATGCCAGTCACTGAGCCCATAGAGTTTTCTTTTGATGCACCAACTTGGAGTCTAGGAAAGAGTATGGCAGCTCACATCGCCATGGGACGCATTGGAGAAGTTTACCGCAAGGATCTCAAGGATACTATCTACCAGATTTGCGGACGCCGAGATGAACAATGGGAGATGATCAGCACCAGGAAAGATGGATCAATTGCAGCTTTTATCCAGGAGTTAAACCAGCACATTCGACGACAGGAGAATCAGATGTGCGCCGACATGATAGATCTGAAGAAGGCTAAGACTAGAATCAAGGAACTGGAGGAAGAACTCAAGGCTACACGTGAAGATTATGAAGAAGAACTTGAAGTATTGGTGGACAAGAATGATGACTTGATCAAGAAGATTGGAATATTTATGGGAGGCCGACACCAGTAGATGAAGACGAAGAACCCAAGGAGATTAGCCCGGAAGACTACATCATCATCGATGGCACCGACTCGGAAGCAGATAGTAGCGATGATAACTATGTTGATGAAGCTGGAGCCGATATCATGGAGTCTACAACCGTAGAATATTTCTAGTAGACCACCTCACCAGTAGTAGTAGTCCACCATGTAAATATAGTAGTCCGAGCACTTTTGCGATAGCTAGATCGATTGTATGCCTTTGTTTGATTGAATGGAGTGAATTGTTTGCTTTTGCCTCATGTGCATATGGATAGTGTTTTCTCTTTAGACCCCCTCTACTCTTATATCTCATCTTTTCTAAACCCTCAGATGCCTCCGAGACGTGACCCCGGATTTGCCTTTCCGCCGGAGCTCACCTAGTTGATCCAGCAGCAGAACACCTTGATGCAGTTGCTAGTTCAGAATCAGACTCAGGGGAACCACAACAACAACCCACCACCACCACCACCACCTGTTGACCACTTAGCCCGTTTTCTTAGGCTGAATCCACCGGTGTTTTCCAGTAGCACCGAGCCAATAGTAGCAGATGATTGGCTCCGCAAGACAGCCAGGGAGTTGACCACAGCAGGATGCACAGATGCGGAGAAGGTGAAGTTTGCCGCACATCAGTTAGAAGGACCCGCAGCATCATGGTGGGAGAATTTCACAGCCACTTTCCCAGTCGACACTGTCACATGGAACCAGTTTCAGCAGGCTTTTCGTACTGCCCATGTTTCAGCAGGAGCAATGGCCATGAAGAAGCGTGAGTTTCATAACTTGCGCCAAGGAGGACGGACAGTTGGCCAGTATGTGGAGGAGTTTAGTAAGCTAGCACATTATGCCCCAGATGACGTTGCTACGGATGCAGCTAAGCAGGAAAAATTCCTGGAAGGACTGAATGATGAGTTGAGTATGCAGTTGATGGTAGCCACCTTCAACAACTACCAGGAGTTGGTAGATCATGCTCTTATGATTGAAGGGAAGCACCAGCAAATTGAGAACCGCAAGAGGAAGTATGGACAAGGAAAGTATAATTCAGGAGCTCAGCAGAAGCCACGTTTTACCCCTAGACCGGGAGGACATTTTCAGCATACCCATGGAGTAGGTAGCTCGCACAATCACAATGGAACCAAGAATGGTAATGGGAATGGAGGAAGCAATGGACAGAACCGCAACACCCCATCAACCCCAGCCAAGAGAGATTTGAGTCAAGTCACCTGTTTCAAGTGTTCCAAGACCGGACATTATGCCAATGAATGTCCTGAAAGCCAAAACGGCAATGGAAGCTCTGAAAGAAGCCGAACCCTTTCAACAGGGGACAGGTGAACCACGTTAATGTGAAGGAGGTTGAAGCTCATCCTGATGCAGTAATAGGTAAGTTTTTGGTTAAGTCATTTACTGCACTCGTTCTTTTTGATACTGGTGCATCGCATTCATACATATCAAGGGGATTTGTGGAAAAGTATAGCCTGCCCACTAGGATTCTTAAAACACTTATGCTAGTAAGCTCGCCAGGAGCAGAGTACATGGCCAGTCAAGGATGTTTTCAAGTGCCATTAAGTATAGGAAGGCATATTTTCCCAATGAATTTGATTATTCTGGAATCCCAAGGTTTGGATGTAATTCTCGGTATGAATTGGCTGTCGATGTATGGAGGAAACATCGATTGCGCCAGTAAGTCAATTTTGCTTACCACACCAGAAGGAAGAAGGATCAAGTATGTATCCCGACATGCGCCAAACAGGACACAAGTAAATTCCTTATCGGGAGTTGTGCAAGAGGAAGTACCAGTGGTAAAGGATTTTCCTGATGTATTTCCCGAAGAGTTGCCAGGCATGCCACCGGATAGAGACATTGAGTTTTTGATTGAGCTTTTGCCAGGCACTGGGCCAATATCAAAGAGACCATCTAGGATGCCCGCAAAGGATTTGGTGGAAATTAAGGAGCAGATTAAGGAGTTACTGGAAAAGGTTACATTCGCCCAAGTTCTTCGCCTTGGGGATCACCAGTACTTCTAGTGGAGAAGAAGGATGGATCGTTAAGAATGGTTGTTGATTATCGAGGATTGAACGAAGTAACGATCAAAAACAAGTACCCACTACCAATGATCAATGATTTGTTTGATCGATTGCAATGGGCTAAAGTGTTTTCCAAGATCGATTTGCGATCAGGGTACCATCAGTTGAAGATTCGAGAACAGGATATTCCTAAGACAGCATTCACCACAAGATATGGACTGTATGAGTATACCGTTATGTCATTTGGACTGACTAACACACCTGTCTATTTTATGAACATGATGAACAAAGTGTTTATGGAGTTTTTGGATAAGTTCGTTGTAGTGTTCATCGATGATATCCTGGTTTATTCAAAGAATGAAGAGGAACATAAGGAGCATTTGCGTTTGGCACTTGGAAAGCTCAGAGAACATCAATTATATGCCAAGTTCAGCAAATGTGAGTTTTGGTTGAAGGAAGTAGGATTCCTCAGACACGTTATATCTGGAGAAGGTATAGCAATGGATCCCACTAAAATTGATACCGTGACCAAGTGGGAAGCACCAACAACAGTTGGAGAGATCCGGAGTTTTCTTGGACTCGCAGGATACTACCGGAGATTTATTGAGAACTTTTCAAAGATTGCGAAGCCTATGACGGAGTTGTTAAAGAAGGATACTAAGTTCAAATGGACTAAGGAGTGTGAGGCTAGTTTCTAGGAGTTGAAGAAATGCTTGGTTACCTCACCAGTGTTGATTTTGCCAGATCAGACCAAGGATTATGAGGTGTATTGCGATGCTTCACGTCGAGGACTTGGAGCACTGCTTATGCAGGAAGGGAGAGTTGTTTCATATGCTTCATGACAACTGAAGCCTCACGAATTGAATTATGCCACGCATGATTTGGAGTTAGCAGACGTAGTACATGCATTGAAGACGTGGAGACATTTCCTCATTGGAAATCATTGCGAGGTGTACTTGGATCACAAGAGTTTGAAGTACATTTTCACGCAGAAGGAGTTGAACCTCAGACAAAGGGGATGGTTGGAGCTCATCAAGGATTATGATATGAGATTGCATTACCATCCCGGAAAAGCTAATGTAGTAGCTGACGCATTGAGCCGTAAGAGCCATGTCAATACGTTAATGACGGGAGAAATACCCAAGGAGTTAGCAGAAAACCTTCGTGAGCTATGTTTGGAAGTAGTTCCGAGAGGCTATGTGGCAGCATTGGAGATTCAGTCAACATTGATGGATAAAATCAGAGAGGCTCAGAAATCTGACAAGGAGATTGCTTCTATAAAGGAGAAACTGAGCAACAGAAAAGCTAAAGGATTTCGTGAGGATGAGCACGACACCCTATGGTTTGAAGACCGTGTTTATGTACCCAATGACCCGAAGATCAGAAAGTTGATTCTGCAAGAGGCACATGATTCACCGTATTCGATTCACCCAGGAAATACTAAGATGTATTTGATTTGAAGGATATTTTCTGGTGGACCGGAATGAAGAAGGATATTGCGGAGTATGTAGCAGTTTGTGACGTATGTCAGAGAGTAAAGGCAGAGTATCAGAAGCCAGCAGGATTGTTGCAACCATTGCCGATACCCGAATGGAAGTGGGATAAGCTAGGCATGGATTTTATCACGGGATTACCAAGGACTCGTTCAGGCTATGACTCGATTTGGGTTGTAGTCGATCGATTGACGAAAGTAGCTCATTTCATCCTAGTAAAGACCACTTACACCAGTGCTAAGTTGGCCAAGATATACATGACAAGAATAGTATGTTTGCATGGAGTTCCGAGGAGCATCGTATCAGATAGAGGAACCCAGTTTACCTCAAAGTTCTGGAAGCAGTTGCATGAGACTTTGGGTACCAGGCTAGAATTTAGTACAGCTTTTCATCCGCAGACAGATGGACAGACCGAGAGAGTCAATCAGATTTTGGAGGATATGCTGAGAGCTTGTGCGCCAGATTATGGATCTAGTTGGGACGATAATTTGCCATATGCAGAGTTCTCTTACAATAATAGCTATCAGACCAGTTTGAAGATGGCCCCTTTCGAAGCTTTGTACGGAAGGAGGTGCAGGACACCGTTGTCATGGGACGAAGTTGGAGACCGCCAGTTGTTTGGACCAGATCTGATTAAAGAGTCTGAACAGAAGGTGAAGTTGATTCGCGATAGGCTCAAGGTAGCCTAGTCCAGGCAGAAGAGCTACGAAGATTCTAAACGCAAGGAGACAGTTTACGAAGTCAGAGACAGAGCTTATCTTCGAGTATCCCCACTTCGAGGGATTAAGCGCTTTGGAGTTAAGGGGAAGTTAGCGCCACAATTTGTAGGGCCATATCGAGTTTTGGAGCGTATGGGAGAAGTGGCCTACAAGTTGGAATTGCCCGAAGGATTGTCAGGAGTTCATGATGTGTTCCATGTTTCCCAGTTAAAGAAGTGTTACGCGGAGATAGCTGACATACCTTTGAGAGACACAGTGCCATTGGAAGCAATTCAGTTGGATAACAATTTGACCTACAAGGAGAAACCAGTCAAGATTCTCGAGTTTGCCAGCCGAGTCACTCGCAGCAAGGTTATCAAGTTTTGCAAAGTTCAGTGGAGCCACCACACGGAGGATGAAGCCACCTGGGAACGAGAGGAAGATTTGCTCAAAGACCACCCTCACCTATTTTCTAGCCAACCCGAATCTCGAGGGCGAGATTCATCTTAAGGGGGGTAGGTTTGTAACATCCCAAATTTTCAATTTGGAATGTTATACATTAGATCATCATGCATATCATATTTTTTTTTGCATTTGGTTTTGATCCTAGAAAATTCTAAGCAACTCAAGGACCCACGGAGAGAGTTGGGGATTTCGTTATTCACGTATTTGAGTTTTCTCAAATTATGTAAACAGGATCATTTGATTTTATTTATTTTATCACCAATTATTTCTATTATAAAAATATGAGAGAGGGAATAAAATGACTTTCCCAAAATATAGAAATATTGAGGATTTAATAAAAAAAATCAAATAAGTTTTATTTCGGAGTTTTTCGGTATTTTTATTTGCATTTAGGAAAAATGCGCGTTTTTCAAAGTTGTAGTTTGGGCCCAGATAAATGTTCACTTTATCGGGCTTGATTTTAGGAACCCGGCAAAATTTATTTCGCGATTTTTGGAGTCCGTTTAGTATTTATTTTTATTTTTCTTCCGAGCGGAATTATTTAAAAAAACGGAAACCGACTCCGGGCCGTACCCGAGCGGGACACCGCCCGGGGCAGCCTTTATATACCCGCGCACCCGAGCCGCCCAGCCCATAAGCCACCGCCGCCCGAAACCCTAGCCCAGCCCCGCCGCCGCCGCCGCCGCCACCGCCGTCGCCGGAGGATGCGCCTTTCGAGGTTCACCGACGCGCCTCGATTTCCGTGCAGTTTTTTAAAAAAAAAAAGAGAGGAAAAAAATTTCTTTCCCTTTTCTGTTCGTCGTTCGTCTTTTTCGTCGAATTTTCCGCGGTTATTTGCTGATCGCGATTTCTAATCCGATTTTCGTTTTAGTATAACTTTTCGCTCGTTTATCGGAATCAGGCGATTCAAGCGCCTGGAGTTTCGTCTCGAAACCCTCTTTCCGAATAATCAACTTAAACAAGTTTTTGCTACTGTAAAATTTGACCTAGATCCAGATTACTAGAACGAAGTTGTTTTGTTTCACCGTTTGATTTCTTTTGCTTCGTTCGATTTGATTCTTTTTGCAAACCAGGGTTCTTAAGTTGAACTTTCTGGTTAGATCTTCTATTTGAGATTTACCTGTGCATTAGATGAGTACTTATTGTATGCTTGTTTGCTTGTCTGCGATAGAATACCCGGAGTGCGCCGCCTGTTACTTCGAATCTCTAGGTTTCGCGGGTCATCAGCAAGGCAAGTAACACTTTGATCATACCTTTTCTACTACCCAGTTTTATTGCATTAGATCAATCCTCACACATTGCATGATTAGATCCTAAATTGTGGGATGGGAAGTAGATGAGGTAGTACCTATTACATGTTTATTATGAAACCTTTGGGAGTTACTTCTACATTTGCTTCTTATGCCATGCAATGCTAGTAGACGTGGATTGGGTGAGTGATATCCATGACAGATGTGAGTTTGTTAATTTTAATGGTTTACTTAAGGTGGCAACTTAAATACACATCTGGGTGGATTGAGGCACCTGGTTTCTATCAGGACTTGCCTATTTTTCTTTTGGACCGCCACCCAGGCTCAAAGGGATCATAAGATTATTCATACTAGAAACTTCCGTGTGCAGCCACAAGCCATTATGGGCTCTGGCATAGTTGATTAAGTCGTGCGAACTCTTATATGGTAGACTAGCAGATGTAGGGTAAAGTAGGTGTACCGATCTATCCAACGTAAGGTGCTAGCGCTTCCAAAAGACTATGTCTCAGTCATCCGTTTCTCAAACATCATGTAGTGCGAGAAATCCAACGGAGGCGATCGAGTCTTGTGGGGAAAAGTGCGCAAACCTCTCTAGAGTGTACTAAACTAATCATGGTTAGCCGTGTCCCTGGTTATGGACATCTTGAGTATCTAGTACCTGGATTTTCATGTGAATCTCAACATGTTACTCTAAAGTTAAGTTTGATGGGTTTGTTTAATGATGATGCTTAATTGGGATTGAGAATGCTGTCAACCATTCTCAATGTTTAACAACCACCATGATAGTAATTAAATTTATTCCTTTGAAGTAGGGAAAAATTGGCTTTACGCAAAACAGTAACCATAGAGCTTTCCACCGGCCAAATATGCATATAGTATAGTTGTTTCATTCCATTACTCTCTATGTGTTACCTTGCCAGCATATTCCATGTGCTGACCCGTTCTCGGGCTGCAACGTTAATGTTGCAGACTTTTCAGACGACGATTAAGGAGTTTTTAGGTCGTGGTTCTATACTCAGTGATGCCGTTGGAGTTGATGGACTCACTTATCTTCCAAGCCTTCCGCTGTTATCGTTATTAGATGGCCTTAAGCCATATTTATTGTAATAAGTTCTCTTTTGAGACACTCGATGTAATAAGTGTGTGATTGCTACTCTGCTATAAATCCTTCGAGTACTGTGTGGTGTCAGCATTACTGATCTAGGGATGACACCGGAGCATAGAGATCAGACTGTTTGAGGTCTGGTCGCTACATATTATTTCTTGGAGTCCATGCTAGAGCAATCTCTTCAACCTCGTCGTTTCTCTAACTTCAGCCATCGCACAGCGGGCGAGGTGGGGGTTTGCCGATAGTCGGTTTCCTTAACTGCGGTCCCACTTGTAAGGCCAACTCCAACGCACGACCCCAAACGCACCTCTGTTTTGCATGAACTCCAACGATAATTTGGACTAGAAAAGCAAGACCAAAGAAAACAAGAACCACAAGAATACATTTTACTACTCCTGTAAGTTGGATTAGTGCCTTCTCGATGCATTCATTATTGATCTCCGGAGGCTCGATCTTGCGTGCTTCTTTCTTCTTCGAGTGTAAAGAAGTAGACGTTGCTTCCTCGCATCTAGTCTCATGTCTAGCCTCTATTCTAGTAGGAGTATCAACAAGTGCACTAATCTCATCTCTAGCCTCTGTGCTAGCTAAAAGTGATAGAACATCTACTAAATTGCGCTCTATCAATATATGGATGTACTCTTCTTCCCAATACAAAAACTTGCATCCATTCTACTCCCTCCGTTGCACAATACATGCCTTCTATTTGTCAAAATATATATGTATCTAGACATGTCTTAGTATATAGGTACATCCATTTTTGGACAAACGGAAGTCAAGTATTTTGGAACGGAGGGAGTACACAATAAAATTTTTAAGTTAGCACAATTAGTCTAATCCGAGAGCAGAACCGAAGATTTGGTCGGGTTCTTCCTCCTTTTGTCGACACGTGGGACATCCAGCATCCAGGTCGTGTCATGAAAGAAAATAGAGTGGTAGTTGAAGCCACGAGATGTGCATCTTGGGTTAAACTGTAAATAGAATCTTACTACTCTTGAGTAACTCCAAAAGCGGCCACCAAAGATCTTTATTGGATTTGTTTTTCATCACCAGCACGTCGAGGTGAAAGATGTGCAGGTTCAGTGGGTCCTTGAGGGAGTCCTGGATTAGGGGGTCTCTGGACAGCCGGACTATATTCTTTGGCCGGACTGTTAGACTATGAAGATACAAGATTGAAGACTTCGTCTCATGTCCGGATGGGACTCTACTTGGCGTGGAAGGAAAGCTAGGAAATACGGATATGCATATCTTCTCCTTTGTAACCGACCTTGTGTAACCCTAGCCCTCTCCGGTGTCTATATAAACCGGAGGGTTTTAGTCCATAGGACAACATACAATCATACCATAGGCTAGCTTCTAGGGTTTAGCCTCTCTGATCTCGTGGTAGACCTACTCTTGTACTACCCATATCATCAATATTAATCGAGCAGGACGTAGGGTTTTACCTCCATCAAGAGGGCCCGAACCTAGGTAAAACTTCGTGTCCCCTGCCTCCCGTTACCATCCGCCTAGACGCACAGTTCGGGACCCCCTACCCGAGATCCGCCGGTTTTGACACCGACATTGCTGCTTTCATTGAGAGTTCCTCTGTGTCGTCGCCGTTAGGCTTGATGGCTCCTTCTATCATCGTTAGCGATGCAGTCCAAGGTGAGACTTTTCTCCCTCGACAGATTTTTGTATTCGGTGGCTTTGCACTGCAAGCCAATTCGCTTGGCCATCTGGAGCAGATCGAAAGCTACGCCCCTGGCCATCAGGTTAGGTTTGGAAGCTTAAGCTACATGGCCGATATCCGCGGAGACTTGATCTTCGATGGATTCGAGCCTCTGCCTTGTGCGTCACGCGATCATGATGAGTACGATTTAGCTCTACCATCCGACAGTGTTCAGGAGATTGCACCGGAAGCCGCTCCGACCCTCAATTCGGAGCCAGTTGTGCTGTCCATGGACGGGTGGATGGACCCCACCACGGAGGCCTTACCCCCATCGGCGATCGAGCCGAACATCGACCTTACTCTGCACGAGAGCCGTGTTGACAAACTACCGGATCTCTCTCCGGCCACGGACTCCGAACCGCATGCGCCCGTCCCTAGCGAATCCAATTGGGCGCCGATCATGGAGTTTACCTCCGCGGATATTTTTCAGCACTCGCCCCTTGGCGACATACTGAACTCATTAAGGTCTCTCTCCTTGTCAGGAGAATCCTGGCCGAACTATGTCCGGCAGGATTGGGATGCGGATGGCGTCAAACTTCACCGCCCACCCACCACCCACTTAGTAGCCACTGTCGATGACCTAACCGACATGCTTGACTTCGACTCCGAAGACATCGATGGTATGGACAACGATGCAGGAGACGGACAGGAACCACTACCCACAGGGCACTGGATGCCCACTTCATCACATGACGTATACATGGTGGACACACCAAAAGAAAATGACCACGAGGAACATAAGGACGCAATGAAGGGTTGTCCCCTCGAGAAGCAGTCAAAGCGGCGGCGTAAGCGCCGCTCCAAATCCTGCCTTGGCAGAAACAACGATCATACAGACCCAGCGTTAGAGCAGGGTGAACCATCGCCGGACCACGGCAACACGGAGAATCAAACCGAACAACCCAATTCTGTCAAAGATAACAGTCCGGATGACATAACACCGGACAGACACCCGGAGCAACAGAATGCCCGTCAAAGGCTCGTTGCCACCGCGAGGAGTCTAGAAAAGCAGAAGCAAAGGCTCAAGGCTGCGCAAGACACACTTAAAATCAGATGGAGTAAAGTACTCAATACAGCAGTGAAGTACGGCGGTAATTGCCCCACCAAGAGCTACCCGAAGCGGAAGTTGCTACCTGAATTCGATGAGGAGGCCTTAGATCCCCCGCAACCAAAAATTAAAATGGCCACCTGGCCGGATAGACGACCTCACGGCCAACATAGAGCGGCAAACAATGCCACACATAAGCCAATACGCGATCCACGCGAGGGCTCGCATCAGAAGGACGGCGCAACCAGATCCATCTATGGACCACGCAAGCGCGCTCCAGCATATGATACAACACAACAAACATTCGAACAACACGGTAAACCCAGATATAGGGGTGCCACACACCCCCTATGTTTCACCGATGAGGTGCTGGACCATGAATTTCTAGAGGGATTCAAACCCGTAAACATAGAGGCATACGACGGAACAACAGACCCTGGGGTCTGGATTGAGGACTATATCCTCCATATCCATATGGCTCGAGGAGATGATCTCCACGCCATCAAGTACTTACCCCTCAAGCTCAAAGGGCCAGCTCGGCACTGGCTTAAAAGCCTCCCCGAAAACTCCATTGGAAGCTAGGAAGAGCTCGAAGATACTTTTCGGGCAAATTTTCAAGGGACTTATGTCCGACCTCTGGATGCGGATGATTTGAGTCATATAACTCAACGGCCTAGAGAGTCAGCCTGAAAGCTTTGGAACAGGTTTCTTACTAAAAAGAACCAAATAGTGGATTGTCTGGACACCGAAGCCTTGGCAGCTTTTAAGCATAGCGTCCACGACGAATGGCTTGCCAGACACCTCGGCCAAGAAAAGCCGAGAACAATGGCAGCATTAACAAGCCTCATGACCCGCTTTTGCGCGGGTGAGGACAGCTGGCTAGCCAGATGCAACACCAGCGACCCAAGTACATCCGAAGTTAAAGATGAAAACGAGAAATCACGACGCAGCAAAAATAATAAGCGCCGGAATAAAGAAGACAACCCAAAGAGCACGACCGTAAACGCCGGATTCAGAAGCTCTCGGCCAGGTCAACAAAAGCCGCCCCCTAAAGGCGCCAGAGATGAACTGTCCAGCCTGAACAAAATTCTGGACCAAATATGTCAGATCCATAGCACCCATGGCAAACCTGCTAATCATACCCACAGAGAATGTTGGGTCTTCAAGCAGTCCGGCAAGCTGAACGCCGTACACAAGGGGGAGGATACACCAAGCGAAGACGAGGATGAGCCTCTCAAGCAAGACACTGGGGAACAAAAGAAATTTCCACCAGAAGTCAAAACAGTAAACGTGTTACATGTGATCAAGGGGAGAAATAAAGCGGCACTCCCAGAGAAATATGCCCAAGGGCCTATCACCGCGGAGTCCTGCCACTGGTCGGCTCAACCGATCACTTTCTACCATCAGGATTACTCAGCAAATATCCGGCATGCAGGATGGGCTGCCTTGGTATTAGACCCAATAATTGACGGATACCATGTCACACGAGTCCTGATGGACGACGGCAGTAGTCTAAACCTGATATATCAGGACACAATCCGCAAAATGGGGATAGACCCAACGAAAATTTGCCACAACAATATTACCATTAAAGGAGTAACGCCACGCCCAGGGGCTCACTGCACGGGCTCCCTGCTACTAGAAGTTATATTCGGCTTCCCCGATAACTTCCGTAGAGAAAATTTAACCTTCCACATTGCTCCGTTCCAAAGTGGCTATCAAGCACTACTTGGACGCGAAGCTTTCGCTTGCTTTAACGCAATACCGCACTACGCTTCCCTCATGCTTAAGATGCCCGGTCCACGTGGCATCATTATAGTAAATGGAAATATGGAGCGATCCTTGCGCGCCGAAGAGAATGCGGCTGCCTGGGCAGCCGCACACTAAAACGGCCTCACCAACTAAAGTATTTGATAGGTCGTCAAGACCACAGACACGGTTAGACGAGTCCGGCGCAGCTGTATGTAATTCGTACAGGTTTGATGGCCACACCCCTATCACAAATACATGGGGCTCAACCGCTCAACGCGCGCAGACAAGTGGCAATTTTTACTCATCTTGAATTATACATGGTTTTTTCAAAAAACCTACCTTTTTGCACGACAAATTTTCACCTAAGTTCCTCTCTTTTACAGATGACCACCATGCTACACCCGTCTAGGATACGGCACAACGGAGACACAGGCGCAAACGTGTAGCAGGGACCCGTTCCAAGGATTCTTTTTAGATTAAGACCCTGCGTCAACCTTTTTTACTGTCTCTTGTTGATACACATCCCTCGGATTCTCAGTACAATTGAGAAGGATGCTGGTGTCTTGGCATGTGGCCACGTCAGAATAATGCACGTACCTGAACACCAGGGGCTTCTTACAAAGGGCACTGATTAGGCCCGGTTCATACCATAAAGACTGAATACCTTAGGGAGTGTTCGGCGTCGCGAGTTTGGCCCTATATGCATCAGCTCCGAATCATGTCTTTGGTCAAATGTTGGGTTTGCCCGGCTCCTATGTTTTGGTACCTTACGTTCCGCTCTATCGGCTAAGGTAGCACTAGGAGAACTACTGCGATTGTGCCCCGGGTCATCCGAACGAGCACCTAAGTAGAGAAAGCTGAAAATTGACTGTCATGATATAGCGTGAGACTGATCAACCACTCGATGACCTATCAGAATGTTAGAATTCCTCCGCCTTAACGAAGGGCCGTTTCCCGGCCAGGCATGTACGCACCCCGAATTCGGGAAAGTGCGGAGCCACCAGGGGCTATATAGTAGCCCCACCGTCAAACTCCTATGGCTAAGTGAAAGTGTTAAAGCATCATAGTCCGGTTGCCTCGTTTGCTGCGCTATCACCTCCTTAATAGGACCAAGATGTTGGGTTAAGTGTGAACACGCGTCTTCTGCGAACACCTCTGCATTATATGCGTGGGGGCTAAAGCCGACGACTGCAATCTTTCAGGTTATACACATGTATACATAAACGGTCGCAAATGAGGCATCATATTACTTTCAGGCAAAAGTATAAACACATCCTTAATGAATTTCATAAAAACATTGTGTTTACAATGGGAATACATGTCACTCAAACATAATATTCTTCGAGCACTCGGCCTCTATCAAACGAGCACCCTCGAGAACCTCTTCGAAATAGTGCTCGGCAACCACTCGGCCTATGGCCGAACCCTGCGCCGCAACAGTGGTAGCATCCATCTCCGCCCAATATGCTTTAACACGGGCAAGGGCCATCCGCGAGCCTTCTATGCACGCCAACCTCTTCATCGCATTGATGCGCGACACCGCACCAAGGAACTGCTGCACTAAGCTGAAATAGCCGTTTGGCTTTGGCTTTTCCGGCCACAGCTGATCCACGACAGACCTCATGGTGAGTCCGGACAACCTATTGAGTTCGGCCCATTCGGCTAGCTGATCAGTCAATGGAAGCGGACGCTCTGGAACGTTAAATTGCAACCAGAACAGCTTGTCCACTTCACAATCTGTTTGATCTTGGAAGTATTTGGCCGCATCGACAGTGCTCGCCGCCAAGTCCATATATGCGTTTGCCGAACTCCACAGCCGATCCAGAGGGGCATACCGCGGATCTCCGAACTTCCTCCACGACATAAAGGGCTTCCCAGCCGCAATATCCCCGGCTTCACGCAGCTCCTCCTTCTTTGCTCTCATAGCAGAGCGGGTGTCTTTGTTCGCCATCATGGCCTTTTCAAGGTCCGTTGCCTTCGCTCGGTTTTCTTTTTCAAGGAACTGGCAACGGTCGGCAGTGTCTTTTAACTTTATGGCCATCTTGGCCATCTTCTCTTTGCTCTCGCAATGCGCGGCCTTCTTGGCTTTCAACTCTTCGGCCGCCTTCAAAGCAGCCGCATTACTAATCCTTGCTTGTTCTTTGGCTCAGGCAAGTTCCGCCTGTAGGGTTTCCATGGTGGCAGCTCCATCTGCAGTCACAACATATTAAAGATACCGGCATCATGCTGCTCTTTCTATGTGACATTCACCAGAAAATACCACTTACCCTGTGCCTCGTCAAGCCTCTTGTTAACAAGCTCGATGTCGGCATCCGCCGCATCCAGTTGCCGCTTCAGTTCGGCAAAATCATGAGTCCGGCTAGCCACCAGAGCTCCCACTTCCTGCACATTAAAGCGGTATGGTTATTGCCTGGGACTACGATCCTCTGTTTGACGCCATTCTCGGCGACAACCAGAGTCTCAGGGGCTACAATCTACACAGGGCACACCTAAAAATGTGCGGTACCATCACAAATGTACATCATTTTACGTACCTCAAAGCCCGTTAGCAAACTCATAAAGGCATCATGCAACCCGCTTTCGGCGGATGAAATCCTTTCCATCACCGTACCCGTCAATGTACAGTGTTCTTCTGAGATGGCTGCTCACTCCAACAACTCTCTCAATACGTCCGACCGCATACCAGTCAGTGCCGGACTCTTCTGTTTGCTCTCTTCGAGAGCCGGACACTGGGGACTTCGAGTGACTATAGGATTATCTTCTGGCCTCACCGGATCCGGAGAGGCCCTCCGTGACGACACTTCAAGGTCGCCCGCTTCTTGAGCAGAGGAGTCTGGGGGAGGCGTTTCGCTCTCCATCATCTCCGGAAGAAGATCCCCCGAAGACGAGCTCTGCTGAGAAGGACTAAGATCCGAACTGCAAGATAAATACTTCGGTTATTTTCCTCAGGGGTAAGGTAATATATCTTCACTATTAAAGTACTTTTTGATTACTTACAGCTCGTTAGAGGGCTGATCCCCGTGCGGACTTTGTGCGGCAAGAGCACCCTCCAAGGCAGGACCCTCTGGTGGAGATTTCTTCTCCCGCTTGGAAACCTTGGTTTTTGGATCTTCAGAGGTAGTCATCTTCCTTCCCCGGGGTGAGAGAATGTCAGATTCCTCCCCTCAGTTATCCTCCCTCATGGAGGCGCTCGTTCCCTCGGTCGGAATAGGTAGCGGTGGAGGCCCGCTTTCGCCCTCCTTATCCCCCCTTGTCTTCCTTTGAGGGCTCCGGGCAAGGTGCTAGCTCGAGCATCTTTTCTAGTACCGGATTTTCCAAACCCTCAGCAAGGGGGGCCAAACACTGGATAATCTTCGCCTTTGTTATCCAGTCCTGGTCAAAGAGCGATCTCTCAGAATAACGTCATGATAAATGAAAGAAGATGTGTTCGGCTAGAGGATAACTTACTTGGTCGGCGGTGCAGTTGCTGCTCAGGCCCACGTCCTCGGTAGTATCCGGACAATCTATCTGGGGTCCGAAGAATGATCTATACATCTCCTCGTGCGTCAGGCCGAGGAAATTCTGAATAACATGCGGTCCTTCTGGGTTGAACTCCCACATGCGAAGAGGCCGGCGTTTGCATGGCTGGATTCGTCGAACCAGCATGACTTGCATTACCATAATCAAACTGAAATCTCCTCCGAAGAGATTTTGGATGCGGCTTTGCAGTACAGGCATGTCCTTGGCGGGACCCCAGCTCAACCCTCTGCTAATCCATGACATCAGTTGTGGTGGAGGGCCTGAGCGGAAAGCAGGGGCAGCCGCCCACTTCGCACTTCTGGGAGCTGTGATGTAAAACCACTCCCGTTGCCATAATCCGGACATCTTTGGAATAGAACCCTTTGGCCATGGAGCTCCGGCGATCCTGCTTATTAATGCACCTCCGCACGCTACATGCTGCCCCTCGACCATCTTTGGCTTCACGTCAAAGGTCTTGAGCCATAGGCCAAAGTGAGGGGTAATGCGGAGGAAAGCCTCACATACAACAATAAATGATGAGATGTGGAGAAAGGAGTCCGGGGCTAGATCATGGAAATCTAGCCCGTAATAAAACATCAGCCCCCTAATGAAGGGATCCAGAGTTAGGCCTAGACCTCAGAGGAAGTGGAGATGAACACGACGTCTTCGTTGGGTTCAGGAGTAGGGACGACCTGCCCTCGGGCAGGCAGCCGATGCGAAACCTCGACGGTCAGGTATCTGGCCTCCCTCAACTTCTTGATATCTTCTTCTGTAACAGAGGAGGGCATCCACCGGCCTTGAAGGCTAGATCCGGACATGATTGAAGGTTCGGAGCACCTGACCTGGGCTTTGGGTGTTAGAACTCGAGGCGGGGGAAGGATTCGATTGAGCACGGGAGGGAAAGAGTAAAAGCCTTCTCCCTTTATAAAGAGGGTGAATATCGAGCATCCTCTCCGTAGCCGTTTGGGACTTGCCTATAATCTAGCAGTCCTAGATATGGTTGGGTTACCTACGACCGTATTGATGAGAATCCCGTAATTAGGGGAACACAATCTCTGCTTTGACAAGACGTGTCAAGAAACCGCCTCGCGTTATGTGTGAGGCTGGTTGAAGAAAAACGATTCGAATAATTACCGGGTCGTGGCATGATGTCGTGTTGCCGAAACGTGTCAGCAGATTAGATTTGTGGAAATATTATTCTCTCTATGGTGTGGTATGTGGAACTTATTTTGCAGGGTCAGACACTATCCTTGTATTCAAATTCTTCTGTGATGTATTCGGAGGAGGAACCCGCCTTGCAATGCCAAAGACAATACTGCGCGCCGGACTCATCGTCATTGAAGCCTGGTTCAGGGGCTACTGAGGGAGTCCTTGATTAGGGGGTCTCCGGATAGCCGGACTATATTCTTTCGCCGGACTGTTAGACTATGAAGATACAAGATTGAAGACTTCGTCTTGTGTCCGGATGGGACTCTACTTGGCGTGGAAGGCAAGCTAGGCAATACGGATATGCATATCTTCTCCTTTGTAACCGACCTTGTGTAACCCTAGCCCTCTCCGGTGTCTATATAAACCGGAGGCTTTTAGTCCGTAGGACAACATACAATCATACCATAGGCTAGCTTCTAGGGTTTAACCTCTCTGATCTCGTGGTAGATCTACTCTTGTACTACCCATATCATCAATATTAATCGAGCAGGACGTAGGGTTTTACCTCCATCAAGAGGGCCCGAACCTGGGTAAAACTTCGTGTCCCCTGCCTCCTGTTACCATCCGCCTAGACGCACAGTTCGGGACCCCCTACCCGAGATCCGCCAGTTTTGACACCGACAGTCCTCTTGCGCTTTCACTGACATGTGGGGCCGCATGTGAGCAAACAGACGATGGGCTCCGCGCGTCCACTGGCTAGTTGAGAAGAGAGATAGAGGAGGGCTGAGCACGGACTGCAGGAAATTTGTTCTACGTACCTTGATATAGGCTCGATATAGTGGGGTGGCATGGGCCATAACTAGCATTCACGTCTAGCAGTACGGCACACGCCACCCACATGAGTCCCATCCGACACCAACTTTCTTGGAGTCCATGCTACAGCCATCTCTTCTCCCTCCTGTTTTCTCAGCCATCGCGCGGTGGGCGGGGTGGGGGTTTGCTGATAGTCGGTTTGCTCAACCGCGGTCCCACTTGTAAGTGAAAATGCAACACCGCACGCATTCCCGCTTGAGCGGCGTGCCGGACCAACCGTGTGGGGGTGCGACGTGAACACGGCAGGATTTTCCTTTTGAACTCGTAACTTGTAAAATTTGGTTCTGTTCCATGGCGCGACCGATAGATAGAAAATAACGATTTTGCCTAGACTAATGAGAAGTTTGGTTCTGGCGCCGTTCATGCATGGAGCACGTACAAAAATTATGAAGTTGATGCGAAAGGTAAGATAATTACTGTAGTATCATATACTACTACATGGATTTGACGGAAAGATAAAAATACATATGGATCCATCAACATTCAACGACATCCTCACGCCCTAGTGTGCCGGGTCACCAACCGACGTGTGAGGAGCAGCGGCGTTGGCGGCGAGCTCAACGTGCTTCTGAACAGTGCCATCTAAGGTTGCCCTGCGCTCCAAGAAGGCCAGTGTCCTATCGTCCTCCTCTTGCATGTAGTAGTCCTTGTGGACGATTTGCGCGTAGACGTGGGTGATTATGTCGATGGTGTCTTGCTGCGCCAGGCGCTGCGTGGCGAGCGCGACCTCGAGGTGGACATTCTCCGACGCGACGGCGGGCAGTCGCAGGGCCACCGGTGCGTTGAAGAGGTTGTTACCATAGTGGCCGTTGAGGGTGGTGGGCATTGCAGAGCCTGGGCGCGTCGGCTGGAGGCTTACGTCAAAGTCGTCCGCAAGCTTCTTGACGACAGTGAACTTGTGAGGAAACCGGCGAGGACCTCCTCGAACAAGGAGATGAAGCTGTTGTCCAAGCGCCCCCTCGCCCTGGCGGCCTCAAGCAATACTACCTGGAGACGTTCCTCGGTGTTGGGCCGCAGGCCGGCGTCATGGACCATCTGGCACAGCCGACTGATGCTCACGCTCATCACCTCCATGGGTCTAGCGTAGCTTCTAGTCAACTGATCTTGCGATTCGAGTGATCACTCAGCCCTTGGTTAGCATGCGTAGGTGCATAGGACTTCGTACAACTCCTCGGCCCTCTACTGCACCTGCCTTTGGCTGTATGATAGGTGGGCCAGCCACCCCCTGGGGCCACGTGTCATTCACCGAAAGGCAGTTGCCGTAACTCAATGAAGATGTGTCCCCCTCCATGCCGGTGCAGTATAGTCATCTCGCCGGACCTCTAGTTGGGGCCAAACGAGAGAAGTTTGATGTTTACTGGTTTATTGGTCCCCTTTGCATTTTGCGCCAAGTTTTGACCTTTGATTTAACTAATAAAATGTTAATGCATGTAAACAAAAAATTTGTGTAAGTCACCTTACGAAAACCAAATAATCGCAAAATACTTAGGAACGGTGCATTAACTCCCTCCTTGTTTCTTATTTCGTGACATATCAACCAATGAGAGATGTGGGCCGTGCATGCTTTCAATGACTTGAGACTACCAAACATGACATGCAGTGTTTAGTTCATTGCATGTAATCCTATTAGTACTCTAGTTAGGAGTGGCAAAAAACATTAAGTTCTCTCGCCGATAGGAATAAAACACCATGTATTTATTTACAGAGGGAGTAGTACATTTTTGGTGACATGCATTACTAGATATTGCTAGTCAAATAATAAAATCCATATGGACGTGGTAGTACTCCTAAATCCAGACGGTGGTGCTACTAGTACTAGTAGTAGTACTACCAATGTAGTAGTAGGAGTACTAGCACTGTACTACCCGTTGGTCAAATTATTATGTGCTGCTCCTCACAGTGAAGTGACAAGACCCTGCGCCGGAGATGACACCTGAGTATAGGCGCCGTGTTCGACATACCATAGTCAGCCTCACCGTCTGCAGTCACTATCATCATGGCTGTAGAGCTAGCCTTCTTACAACTAGCCCTGTTCAACATAATTTCCCATGCATAGATACCCGTGCATTGCACGGAACACCAAGATTGGGGGTGGACTGCTCCGGCAGTGGCCATCGCGCCAGATTTTTCCATGGCCTTCTACTCCTAGATGTGGTGGGGAGGAGATGAGGCTGATTGTGAGAGACAAAGAGTTGTTTGTAAATAGGGAACAAGTGCGGGCATCTTTTTGCAAAAATGGAGAAGCTTGGTTTGTATGCGTCAAATCTAGATCCGACGGCTATTGGTGAAAGATGGGAGGCACAACATCATCACCAACTCAGGACCTGTTTGATTCGCAGGATTTTGAAAACGCAGGAATAGGACACGGCAATATTACAAGTTTCAAACTGATATTACAAATGTTAGGAGTAATGCTGCACCTATGAAGAGGGAATTACTAGGAAGTTTACGTAAGAACTTTGTTACTTTAGGTGGATGCAGCATTATCGTACAAACTAAAATCCACCGCCCTAACAAGTCACTATGGGCAAATAAGTTTTCGAGTCTCTGGCCACTTGATGTTTCAAAAACAAATTCAGCTTCTGCGGAGAAATGAGATCCACCATGTACCCGCGCGGGTGTGGCTGGGCACGAAGCGTGAGTACGTGCACGATGCACCTATTCTCTTCTTGTATACGTACACCACCTAGTGGGGTTGTATGAGAGAGATACAAACCTAGAGAGATATAGTGTGTGGGTTCTTGAGAGTTTTTTTGGGGGGTGGTCAATCAAAAAATTTAACATATGCAATGTGTGTGAAATAGAGTCCTAGATATAACATATATATAGAGGGGGCGATCCACGAGAAGAGAGTGGAGGTATCATCGGCTTGAGGTGTCCATAGAATCGAAGAGAGGGATGATGTGTGTGTGTGCGCGCGCACGCAATCGATAAAGAGTGCCATCGAATTTGCGTGTGCCCACGTCAAAGATATAGAGTGGATGGCCTACTGGAACGTGAGATGGGACATGTGCAGTTTGTCTCTGTGGCATGGATACCTACCTGCAGCGCTGGACTATCAGTGTGTGGTGGGGGAAGAGGGAGTCCCAATTAACTATAGAGGTACAATGGCTAGTATATGTGTGGAGGAGGAGAGAGGCCTACCTCATGTATTAAGGAGATCGATCTGCCTCATGTATTAAGGGAGATCGATCGGCATCCATGCATATGTGCAGGAGATGAATAAGGTTGGGAGAGAGACAGAGCTAGAGTGTTGGAGGGGGTGGTAGTGGAGTTGCTTCTAACAAATGGTGGGATATGCTTGCTAGAAAAATGGAGGGCACGCCCGCAATATCAATAAGAGAGGAGATGGCTGCTTGTTGTCTGTGCACGTGCGTGTGAGAGACGGGTCAGGAGGCATGCACGAATGATGAGGGGGGACGATGTGGCTGTGGTAAGCAGACGTAACTACATAGGAAGATCAATCGCCCTTTGTAAGAGAAAGGAGAGACATAACTTGTGAGGTACGTCCATCGATGGGGGGGTAGTTAAAGTCGATCTAGGTATATGTTGGGAGATCGATCGGTATACATGCATGTGTGTGTTAGAAGCAAATGAGGCACGAGGAGAAGGATAGAGAGAGAGAGGGATGCATGTAGGAGGTGGTACGAGAGGCATGCTATATCGAGGGGGGGAGTGTGCAAGTACGAGAACGATGAAAAGAGTGGTGGGAGTGAGGCATGGACGGTGACAAGAGAAGAGGGGAAGTTTGTGTTTGTCCTAGGCACACCTGGCTAGAGAGGCATATCGATCAATGTGTGCTGTAAAGAAGGAGCTGGGGGGCCTACACACACCTTGGGTGAACGACCTAAAGTGAAAAGACGAATTTACACGATGGAGCTAGAGAATGCTGAGGGAGGGTGAGAGGGATGCGGGCGTGTGCATGCACAAGAGAAAGTTAGCGCTAGCTACAAAGATAAGAGGGTTGTGTGGGTGTAAAAGACAAATAGAGATCATATATACTTCATTATAAAAAGTGAATTCGGATATTTGAAGAATTTATCATAGTGTTTCAAACCGACGGATGTGTGAATATATATAACGGTGATACACATGGTGTGGTTATGAACATGGTATACTACATTTAATATATTTTATCTCTACTCTTATAAAAAACGGAGTTGTTGATGATGGTGTGCCTGCCATCCTGCATTATAGGCCGTCTGATTTATATCTGGCGAATAGCAAGGAAACTATGATGGTTGAAGTTGGCAACAATCATGATTGTAGATTCTTATTGAAATAGAGAAACGAATTCAAATTTAGTTAGAATTGTAGCGGTAGTATAGACATTTGGAATGCACTAAAATGTTGGTATGAGTAGGTTACATGCATTATACAGCAAGCGAAAAAAATTAATCGGACATAACATGGATTCATACTCCCTCCTTCCATCTATATAGGGCGTAATGAGATTTTTAAGACCACCTTTGACTATTGACAAGATTAATAGTACATGACATGCACAACGTGAAAATTATATCATTGAAAGAACCTTTCATAGATGAATTTAATGGTGTGCTTTGTGTAAGTTGCATGTCATATATCATTGCTCTAATATTTGGTCAAAGTTAGCATCGAAAAACGCATTAGGCCCTATATAGATGGAAGGAGGGAGTAGCTTTGAATAGCATTTGTATAGTAAAACGGGGCAAGACTCTCTCTGTGTGGTGTGAATAGTTTTATTTTTTCGTTTTCTTTTTGGTTGAGGGAAGTGCGAATTGATTTGGTACGTACAAGTACAATATTACTACACATTAGGCTTGTCCCTAAAATTCAACCCGCGTCTTGTTATATCCCGAAAATTCAAATATCGTGCTCCCAAAACTGGCGCCTTCACAACCCGCGCCTTGCTATCCCGAAATTACAACACGTGCGAAAACTCCCTCCAGCTGCCAAATCCCGACACGTGAAATCCCCCTTCTAACCCTGAGCCGAAAGGGACACTAGTTCAAATTGGTGGGGGTACTTTTGTAACACACCCGACATTTTGGACAAGCGCGTTCCTAAGTCATGCTTCACCCCCTCCCAAAGCCCCCTTTTTGCCATTCGAAATCCCAGGCCGCCATAACCTCTCCGCTCCAGCCGTGAAACCCCACCCTCCCCCATCCACCACGTCACCGCTGCCCAGCCGGGGCCTCTTCCCCGACGACGTCGTCCACCGCAACAGCTCGACATCCCTCGTCCACCTCCCCGGATGAGGATCCTCGTCCATCTCGCTGTCCCGCCGGTTCAGCCACCCCGTCCTCCACTTCCAAGGAGCTGCTCTGACGATCGCCTCGTCTATCGCGGCTGCTCCATCCCCACAGTGCTGCCTTAACCTGCTCCACCGGAACCGCAGCATCCTCACCGACTCCTCGGACGAAGCCGAGGCCTACTCGGCGCCACCAAAGAGGTTGTACACTCATCGCATCACACCTTCTCCTTAACTCGACCTCCCGGCACCGACGGTGCTCCATCCCACACCCCCATGGAGCGGCTACCTTGAAGCTGGCGCCGCGGGCGACATCTCCACGGCGGCTCTCCCCTAGTGCGAGGCCCCTTTGGCGGCGGCGGCCATACCAGCCGGATCTGCTGCTGCTGCTCCGGCTCTCGCTCGATCGCTCGCTCGCCTAGCTGCTGCTGCTGCTCTCCCCCTCGCTCGTGCTGCTGCTCTGCTCCGATTAAGCCACACTTAAGTCGACTGAATCGACTTTTGGGTCAGTCGATTTTCAGGGGTTGGGGGGCTCGCAGGAGTTAAGGAAGAACCACCCGCAGCGGGGACGGGGGCTCGCCGGAGAGGTACCCCACTATCTATCTTAGGGTTCAGGGTGGGGGGAGGGGGCCTAGAGGGCTGGCCGGGGCAGCGGTGGCGAGTTGTTTCGGGGCGGCGAGGCAGCGCTGGGGCCGGCGGTTCAGCCGGTGGTGGCTGGCGGCTCAGGGGGGTGCAGGTTGAAGATGAACTGCAGGCCCTCCCTAAACTACATGTCAAGTGCCTCTCTACTACCATTGCGTTCAGTTTCGACAGTAGCATTCAGATTCCATAGTAAATTTCAGTTTCGACAGTTAAGTTCAGAGTCAACAGTTTTTACCTCATCTGTTGTAGTCAGGTGGTTTTTGGTGATGTTAATTTTACATCCATTTTACATCATCTATTGGAGATGCTATTAGAATCCCACTTGAGATTGGCGATGTCTGTCTTGTGCTGCTTCAGCCTTGACGTCTTACGGCTCACCGGAGCTGCTCCAACGACAGAACGATCCATCACAACAGAGCAGTGCCCTGGACGCCGTCTATAGATTCCTCATATCTTCCTCCACACCTTCGACAGCCACCTCTGCCTCAACTGCTTCAGCGACCAACCCAATGATGCTGAGGTCGACACGGCTCCGGCAAAGAGGTTGTACACTTGTTGCATCACTTATTACTATACATTCACATCGATCCATTAGGGCTATTTTGGTTCAACAGAAAAACATCGATCCACTGGTTGTTCCCATCACTCTAAATTTCTGCATGCTCTCCTTACATAATCTCACCATATTTCTTCGTATGCATGTCAGATATTGTACACAGTCATGCGGAACATGTAGAGAAAAAGAGAAGAGTTTTGCGCGGCAATACAATGTCATGCAGACATGACTCCATGGTGGGTTCAATGGCAAACCCTCCCCGCCCCTCTCCAGATTGTAATCCAGAGGAAGATATCCGTTCTGAGGCGGATTCGGACGCCGCTGACCACTCCTATTTACCCCCCAAGGTGTTTGCTCTACCTTGGCATGATGATGTTAGTCATATCATGCATATGTTGCCTTGCAGTGCCTACTTTTGACATCATATATGTCATCTGCTTAGTTTAGACATGTTCTGTAATGCCACCTGTTTAGTTTCTATATCATATATGGGAATTATGCAGTCTCATGTCTTTTAGCCAACCATAATATATGTGAAATGTGCAATGCCATCCTGTTTAACCAGGCATCATATATTTGAATGATATCTTGCCCATCCTTTTCTTCATTACATTTCCATTTGTCGACAATGTTTGTACATTAAACTACTCTTCCTGTGAATCAGCCATTTGGGTGGGAGATGGAAAAATCTGGAGTGAAAACAAGGCCTTCAGAGCAGACAGTGCTACCTGTCGAAGCAGATCTCTTGTTGGGTCCCGATAGCTCCTCAGAGATGGATTCAGAGACAGATGACAACTCCTATTCCCCCACTGAGGTGTATGCTCTAACTTGGCACGATTATACTGCTCATATCATGCATACGGTGTCTTGCATTGCATAGTTTAGACATCATATACACAATATTCAACACCATGTTCTTAGTTCAGACATCATATCGAATGCCCTATGTTCAGCATATAAATCACATATGTGAATTAAATGATGCGATCCTGATTACTTAGATAACATGTAGGTGAATTATGTCATGCGATCCTGTTTAGTTATTCATCATATCTTTGAATTATGTTATGCTATGTTATCCAGTTTAGATAGACATCATATATGTGAAATTATGTCATGCTATCCATTTTAGTTAAACAATATACATGTCAACTATTTCATGCCCTCTTTTTTCCACACTATCTATTGCATATGTCTCTCATACAATGTATGTACATTCAACTATGTTTCATGTTTATCAGCCATTTGAATTGGAGCGGGTGATGCCAGTATCTAGCAGACTAAAAACACGGTCTTCAAATAAAATAGTGCTACCTCTTGGTGGAGATAGCACCCTGGTTGTACATGCACAAGAACCAGCCCTACCACACATAACCCAAACTCTCGTAGATTCTACCCCTACTATGATGGACAGAGAACCAGCTTCACCCAATCTAACCCAAACCCCAGCCGATAGTAACCCAGTTCCTGTTGACACAGCACCATCTCCACCACAGAGCTCCCAAACAAGAGCAGTTAGTAAGGCAGCTCCAGTGCCCAAAGGGCCAGTACTATCATGGCGAACCCCAACTCCACCAGTTAGTACGCCTATTCCTGTGGAGGAAGCACAACTAGCTAGTCATAGTTTAGCAACTATCACATTTGATGTCGTTAAATCGTATGTGCGTATCTTCCCATCTTGGCAATATTATACTGAAGATGAAGGAAAATGCCAGTTGCAGGTGTTTGTCCAGGAGTTATGTGTAAGTAATGTTATTCATGGCAATTACTTTGCTTCGTCCCATACATCCTACCTCCATGATGGTTATAATACATCAAATTTTCCCATTTTTCTCTATAGAGAAGGACCGATTTGGAAACTCATGATGAGGTAACCTGTGCTAATACCTCTGCTATCTTCAAGAATGCTTGGTGGCAGTATCGGAATTACCTGAAGAAAACGTACTTCACCGGCAAAGAAACTCATCAAATTCCCTTACGTTCTCATGAGACACATTTACTGGACGATGACTGGGAACGCCTTGTTCTGTACTGGTCCCAAACCAAGAATGTGGTAAGGTCTATGAGCTCATTTTCTATTTTTAAGTATTATATTCTTGCGTCTTACTGTACTCTGTTCATGTAGAACAAGTCCCTAAACCTAAAGAGCAACTGTTCTAATTTAAGATTCCATTGCTACCATAGGACATAGATATATGTTTGTTTGATGCTTTTATTATGTACTAGTACTTGGCAATAGAAGACTTGGTAGTTTAATCCTGTCCACCTTACTAATGAACTGGTTCACCGAAATGAGTTTCATATACTAGTACATGCTAAACTTGTTATGTGTCTGCTTGTTTCTTCTTTTAGAATGCTGACAGAATATTGGGGAAGAGTGCCTTATTAAGCAACGGTAAAGGAAGTAATGCAGATAAGGTTCAGGATAGTGACACATCCTGTCTTGGTTTAGTGTTGGAGTTACTGGCCACTACCGCTTGCACAAGCTATTCAAACTCAGTGTCTGAATCAGTTCGGTTTCTTGAGTCTCAACTACAAGCTGAAAGACATCGTTCAGCTGTGCTACGACAAGAAGCGGAAGGACTACGGAAGTCCCTGGAGCATTCAGATGCATACTTTTTGGTGCAACAACAAGCGTTGGAGGATTTTAGCGACAAACAGGACAAAGCTAATCAGCTTGCTAAGCTTATTGCCAGCATGGTGGATACCCAGGATAACGTTTCTTGAGCTCTTTTGAAGTTGTTTCAGTTATGCTCTTGTTTTGCTGCCGCGTTTATTTGCACTGGTGGCCAATTTTGACGGCCAGTGTATATGATATGCTGCTTTGTTCCCTATATTTGCACTGGTGGCGAACCTTGATGCCCAGTGGATGTAATATGTGTAATAGCCGCGATAGCCTAGCGTTAGTTCCTTGCTTATTTATTTCCTTGTTGTCTTTTTTATTTGTTTGCTTGTAGTCATTGCAGTTCTTTTTCCGCGGTTAACTAGTGGCTGCAATAACCTATTTTTTAAAATTAGGCCACAATAACCATGGGCTAATATTTACTGTAGTGACACTGGGCCTCCTACGGGCCGTAGAAACAGTGGGCCTTCTACGGGCCATAGAAACAGTAGGCCTTCTATGGGTCCTAGAAACAATGGGCCTTCTACGGGCCGTATCATCAATGGGCCTTATACGGTCCGTATGATCGATTGGCCAAACATGGGCCAATAACAGGCCGCATTATGGCCATAAACGGGCTAGAGTTGGAATTGTCCATTCATGGGCCGACCGTAACGGGCCATCGTTAATAGGCCGTATTTGATGACGCTATGAAAACGGCCCAACGTATTAACGGACCACAAACGGGCCGACTGTAACCACGGGCTGAATTTGGCCCACTAGCAGAAAATGACAGTAACGGGCCATAAGTAAACGAATGCTGAAAATGAGCCGAAGAATAAATGGGCTCTGAGAAGGCCGAAAGATAACATGGGCTGGAAATGGCCCAACGGAATAATGGGTATAAAGTGATACACTGTTCATTACGGGCCAGTTTCACCACATGTCGTTAATAGGCCAAGAGTTACATAGGGCCTCATATGGGTCGAAAGACGTCATGGGCCATACATGTGCCAGAAGTGAAAATGGGCTGGAATCATATTGGATGGCCCAGATGACGCTACTGGGCCTAATTCGGATAGGGCGTAACGGGCCTTGGGTTAGCGGGTTGTAAATGGGCTATATGCGAACAGGCCGTTAATAGGCTTTCCATGGGCCGGCCCGCCACCTTTTGACCAAGTCAAACGGGACGGCCTTTACACAGGAATGGGCCTCTGTTGGGTCATGCCACGTGTCGACGTATCATAGGTGCCTTCTGTCCAATGAGTGGATGACATCTGTCCCAGCGATGAGCCGACACGTGTTTCCTCCAGCCAATGATGATTTTACACGTGGAAAATCCCCATTGGTCGGGGCTGTTAACGGGTTATCGGATCCAAAACCCGACCCGATAGCTTAACGGCGTTCCGTTATGGTGGATGCCACGTGTCGGTCACCCTTGACGAAAGCACTTCTGTGACGCGCGATTTATCATCATGGAAGTGGACACTTCCGTGATGATAATTTTGGTAATGTCATGGAACACTTCTACGACAGCACAGGTATGACTATCTTGATTCTGTCATAAATTTTTCATGGATGTACATGCATGACAAAAAACGCGACCTACTATGACAAACATGTATCATCATAGAAGTGTATTTTTTGTAGTGGATTGTTCATTGATCCAACATGGTTTATTCCTAGAAACTGTGTGCGTTGCCTGAGGTCATCGCCCACGGTATTTTTTTAACAACCGTTTGCAATAGCAAAACCCAATTAGCAGGCTAATTCGCCACTAGCAGGCTAATTATCCGATTATTCATAATCCATTTATTAATCTAATTGACAGTTCATATTATGCACACAATATATTTCATTTTCATAATTGAAATACATCAGAGTACAACATCATATAGCTTCAGCACTCAGCTACCCCATGACACAACTACACCAGGACCAAGTTTCACATGCAACATCTATAACCTTTTGAAATTAGCATCATAGACGGTACATAGATAGATGTATCTCATCTGGAAAACTGCTGAAGCAGAAGGTGAATATTGAGCCTTCATTGATGTTGAAGGTCTTTGTAACTTTAGGCCAGTGCCTGTGGATGATTGACCGTCCATCCTTCGTCCTCTTCAGGAACACTTCAATATTGAACCGTGGGTGTTTTATGAATACCTTCCTCGCCTCCTGACCATACAGGTGGTTTGAGAGGTAATCATCAGTGAAATACTTTGGAAAGGCCTGAAAACAAGGATGTGCATAAATATATTCTCTATATTGGAAATGGGGCAAAGGAATAAAAAAAGGTAAGGTATAATAGTTAGTACCATCCTATAGTGAACTGATGTCTTCTTCATTGTGCAGACAAAGATCTTGTTGTTTTTTGTCGCTAATTTCTTTATCCTAACAATCTTTTTGAGTTTCTGGACTTGACTGATCTTCATGGACAACTCATTTCCCCATATGCAAAAAGGGTCGAACAGTGGTCAAAACCTCTGACAGCAGGACCTACATGTGCAAGACCAAATTGTTAAAAACCTAAATATTAGAATGGTTCCTGCAATTGCACAATAATGTGCTATTAGACAACGGACCATGCACGTGCTAACCTTGATTGTAAACCTCATTGCTTCCCATTGTTTCCTTGCAACACATATAAGGTAGTTAGTCATCAGGTTAAGTAAGGGTTCACATGTTATCAGTAAAATATGTTGATGAAAAATAATCACATTGAAGATTCATCAGATTAATTCAAGCCATAGGGAAAACCCATTTATCCAAACCAAGCATGATTAAGAACTAGGAAATATAGCACTTGTATATGTTTCTCATGTATTAAGTGCAGCCAAAATCGATTTATTCCTCACATGCACAACAATACAAAATTCTACCCACGACAATTGGACATCGCATTGCAGAATTAAACCAAGCAGTTAACTAAACACCACAACAAATGAACCAAACATGAACTGAGCACCATATTGCACAATATAACATTGCACCAAGCAGTTAACTAAACACCACAACAAATGAACCAAACATTAACTGAGCACCACATTGCACAATATAACATACTCCTAATAGAAGATCAGACAGTTAACCAAACCGTTAAGTACAGCCAATTGTAGCAATTGTATTTGTTTCTCATGTATTTACTACATCCAAATTCAATTTATTCCTCACATGGTATACAATAACAGAATGCACCCACAATTTTGTAAAGATAAATTTGATTTATTTATCACATGGAAGACAATACAAAATTGCAGCCTGAAGAATTGAAGATCACATTTGCAGAATTGAACCAAATAGTTAACTGAAGACGGCAACTAATTAACAAAACAATTAATAAGTGAGCACCACACTGCAGGACATATAGAACATATACACTAGAGCAACAGATTGCATGGTAAAATTAGATAGCACAATTCACTAGAATTTGTGAAGGGAAGGCGGGAACAGCACACGCAACGGGTAAACCGAGCATGCATAACCGGCGTAGCTAGAAAATGGCAAGGTGCTCCTTCAAGATCTGTGGGTCGGCACGAATGGCAGCCATCGCAACCTCATCCGCGCGTGCGACCGCGATTTGCTTCTCCGCTGCCAAATGCTCCTTGAGGTCCTGGCTATACTGCGTGCACCATGGCTTAGGACGATGCTTATTTGGTGGAGGGGTCGGTGATTTGGGTGGAAGGTCTCGCACTCGCGCCGGCGGTAGGGGCATGTGGGATGTGGAAGGAGGAGGAGGATGGGGGTCGGGTGTGGATTACCTGCCTGGATAGGCGAGGCCGAGGATCGTGAAGAAGGGTCGCCGGCGAGGAGGCGGCGACGCTGCAAGCAAGGAGTGAAGGTTTCAACTTGGAAAGGAAGGCAGAAAGAGGGGAAATGTGGCTTTTGGTAATGGGGAGGGGGCGGGCAGGTAGATATTTCCGCGGAAGCCGAAAATTTGGAATCGCTTCAGCCAAAAAACTGGTGTGCAAAGTGTCATCAGACACGGTCCCTTATTCATAACTCGCGCGCTGTGGACTGTAGCCAACACACCTTCTCTCATAAGCCATGGGCGTACTATACACCGACGGTGCTCCAAGATATTTTGTGTTGCATCTCATATGGTTGGTGATAATAAACTGTGTGCGATCTACTTGATTTATTGTCTTGATCATTTGAATTACATAATGGGGTCACAGCTACAAAGGATGATGTTTGAATTGTTAGAACTTATATCTGTAGTGAACATGCAACTATAGGTGTGTCGTCAAAAAAATTGGAATGAATCAGGGTTCGTTTGTACATTTTTATACATTAACTAGGTTTTCCAGGCATTTTATGCGCATAATTCAAATTTGAACTACATGCACATGCTCCAGTGCATATAAACTTATTAAAAAATCAAATATGTGTCCTTGGTTGCATGCTTAGGTCCCATGCAAGAAATGGGAATGAATTTCAAACACCCTTCCACCGTCACTCAGCCGCAAACATTGACATGCCTGGTTTTTAAATTCTAGTAAATTCAAAACTCGTCTGAAATTCATGAAACTTGGCATGCTATCATGTAGCGGCATCAACATGCCATGGTACAAATTTTGTCCCATTTGGGGCAGGTTTGGGTATAAGCTTCTCACAAACCAGAGTTTCTCACAACAAACGTGATGGTTTCGGTAGGGAACGTCCCACTTTTGGGGACGAAACGATATCCGTTGCCTCTTATTGCTTTCAAAAAAATTCGAGTGTCCACATAGAACAATAGGAGTGTTGTGCGAATTTTTGTGATTTTTCAGGGGTCGTTTGGACATTTTTATGCATTAACTGAGTTTTCAATGCATTTATGTGCATAATTCAAATTTGAACTACATGCACATGCTCCAGTGCATATAAACTGGTTGAAAAATCAAATATGTGTCCTTGTGTGCATGCTTAGGTCCCATGCAAGAAATGAGAATGAATTTGAAACACGAGGGCACCGTTGATTGTCGGCAAAACATTGAGATGCCTGGTTTTTAAATTCTAGTAAATCCAAAACTCATGTGAAATTCATGAAACTTGGCATGCTATCATGTAGCAGCATCAACATGTCGTGGTACAAATTTTGTCCCATCTGGGGCAAGTTTGGGTATATGCTTCTCACAAACTGGAGCTTCTCACAATAAGCATGATGGTTTTCGGTAGGGAACGTCCCACCTTTGGGGACGAAATGATATCCATTGCCTCTTATTGCTTTCAATGTTTTTCTCGTGTCAACATAGAACAACAGGAGTGTTGTGCGTATTTTTGTGATTTTTTGGGGTTCGTTTGGACATTTTTATGCATTAACTGAGTTTTCAATGCATTTATGTGCATAATTCAATTTTGAACTACATGCACATGCTCCAGTGCATATAAACTGGTTGAAAAATCAAATCTGTGTCCTTCTGTGCATGCTTCGGTCCCATGCAAGAAATAGGAATGAATTTCAAACACCGGGGCACCGTTGATTGCCGACAAAACATTGAGATGCCTGGTTTTTAAATTCTAGTAAATCCAAAACTCGTCTGAAATTCATGAAACTTGGCATGCTATCATGGAGCGGCATCAACATGCCGCGGTACCAATTTTGTCCCATTTGGGGCAGGTTTGGTATATGCTTCTCACAAACCGGAGCTTCTCACAACAAGCATGATGGTTTTCGGTAGGGAACGCCCCATCTTTGGGGACGAAACGATATACATTGCCTCTTATTGCTTTCAATTTTTTTTCTCGTGTCAACATAGAACAACAGGAGTGTTGTGCGAATTTTTGTGATTTTTCGGGGTTCGTTTGTACATTTTTATGCGTTAACTGAGTTTTCAATGCATTTTATGTGCATAATTCAAATTTGAACTACATGCACATGCTCCAGTGGATATAAATTGGTTGAATAATCAAATATATGTCCTTGTGTGCATGCTTAGGTCCCACGCAAGATATGGGATTGAATTTCAAACCCCGGGGCACCGTTGATTGCCGACAAAACATTGAGATGCCTGGTTTTTAAATTCTAGTAAATCCAAAACTAGTCTGAAATTCATGAAACTTGGCATGCTATCATGGAGCAACATCAACATGTTGTGGTAGAAATTTTGTCCTATTTGGGGCAGGTTTGGGTATATGCTTCTCACAACAAGCATGATGGTTTTCGGTAGGGAACGTCCCACCTTTGGGGACGAAACGATATACATTGCCTCTTATTGCTTTCAAATTTTGTTCTCGTGTCAACATAGAAGAACATAAGTGTTGTGCGAATTTTTGTGATTTTTTGGGGTTCGTTTGGACATTTTTATGCATTACCTGAGTTTTTAATGCATTTTATGTGCATAATCCAAATTCGAACTATATGCACATGCTCCAGTGCATATAAATTGGTTGAAGAATCAAATATGTGTCCTTGGGTGAATGCTTAGGTCTCATGCAAGAAATGGGAATGAATTTGAAACACCGGGGCACCGTTGATTGCTGGGAAAACATTGAGATGCCTAGTTTTAAAATTCTAGTAAATCCAAAACTCGTCTGAAATTCATGAAACTTGGCATGCTGTCATGGAGCGGCATCAACATGCTGTGGTACAAATTTTGTCCCATTTGGGGCAGGTTTGGGTATATGCTTCTCACAAACCGGAGCTTCCCACAACAAGCATGATTGTTTTTGGTAGGGAACGCCCCACCTTTGGGGACGAAACGATATCCATTGCCTCTTATTTCTTTATTTATTTTCTCGTGTCAACATAGAACAACATGAGTGTTGTGTGATTTTTTGTGATTTTTCGGGTTCGTTTGGACATTTTTATGCATTAACTGAGTTTTCAATGCATTTTATGTGCATAATTCAAATTTGAACTGCATGCACATGCTCCAGTGCATATAAATTGGTTGAAAAATAAAATATATGTCCTTGGGTGCATGCTTAGTTCCCATGCAAGAAATGGGAATGAATTTCAAACACCGTGGCACCGTTGATTGTCGACAAAACATTGAGATGCCTAGTTTTTAAATTCTAGTAAATCCAAAACTCATCTGAAATTCATGAACATTGGCATGCTATCATGGAGCGGATCAACATGTCGTGGTACAAATTTTGTCCCATTTGGGGTAGGTTTTGGTATATACTTCTCACAAACCGGAGCTTCTCACAAGAAGCATGACGGTTTTCGGTAGGGAACGTCCCACCTTTGGGGATGAAACGATATCCATTGCCTCTTATTGTTTTCAATTTTTTTCTCGTGTCAATATAGAACAACAGGAGTGTTGTGTGAATTTTTGTGAATTTTCGGGGTTCGTTTGTACATTTTTATGCATTAATTGAGTTTTCAATGCATTTTATGTGCATAATTCAAATTTGAACTACATGCACATGCTCCAGTGCATATAAATTGGTTGAAAAATCAATTTTGTGTCCTTGGGTGCATGCTTAGGTCCCATGCAAGAAATGGGCATGAATTTCAAACACCGGGGCACCGTTGATTGCCGGCAAAACATTGAGATGCTTGTTTTTTAAATTCTAGTAAATTCAAAATTCTGTTCACCATTCATGTGACGCCATGTGTCTTGGTTTTAATGGTTGTAGGAGGTGCCGCGCGGACAGATGCTTGACCTTGACTGAACAGGAGGCGTGCGAGCGCCGTCCGGTGCGCAGGCTGATCGAGAGGCGTGCAAGCTGTCCTCGAGTGCGCAGACTCACCGAGAAGCTTGCGAGCTGTACGCTGTGCAGGCTCACTGGGAAGCGAGCCCTTTGATTTCCATGGCCGCCCGCCTTGCTTGCGTCCTCTCAATTTATGGCGCCCAAGACGCAGTTTAATTCGCTTTTTAAATATAAAACACTCATCGCAAACATTTTAGTTAGAACACCCGTATGCAAACTGACAGCTTCCCCAGGAAGCCAAGAGAAAATGTGCCGAGTAGGATTTCTACAACTCTTGATCGCAAACGATTTAGATAGAACACCCGTATGCAAAGTGAGAGCAGCGCAGGATTTGTGCATCCCTTCCACGCAAACGGTTGTTCTAGATGACCCGTGTGCAACCACGTACAAACTATTTGGTAAGATTTGCATCTGTCATATTGGGTATGTTGCCATTTGTCAAACTGGAAAGATGTACATTTGTTGATCTAGTAATGTTGCCATTTGTCAATCCTTGTAACACTGTGATTTGTCAAAATATGCAGCTAGAAATCATTAGCACTATGTAATTTTTGCAACTAAAATTCAGTAATTAAGCATAGATTTCATTCATACATTAAGCAGTCGTTCTTAATTTATACAAACATTTCAACTCGACAACTGAACCGACCAAACTTCTCCCCAATTGTTGCCAACCACGTACTGAAATAGCTAGTTCAACTATATATACTAGCTAATTTTAAGTACGTTGTACAGTTCAACCACACATCTATAGTCAGATGAACTGAACAAAGTAGCCCCTAAATACTACTACTACCATAGAGGGGCTTTGTGCTACTTCCGGCAGCCTCTCCTTTGCCGAGCACGCTCAGTAAGAGGCAGAGGAGGAGGAGGAGCCTACTAACGAGCTCGACAAATGCAATACGGTGCCTGCCGCTATGCCCGTTCAGCGGCGCTCGCCAGCTCGAACGCCCACTGCCACTCCAGACGATCCCTCTCGAAGCGGCCGGACTGCTCGTAGATCTCTTGATTCCTCGCCTCTGCGTCGGCGTGTGCTGCGGCCATGGCTGCGATAAGGCTCTTTGCGTGCTCGACAAGGCGCTCCTCCTCTTCCTGCAGGAACTCGATGTAGCGTGCAAGGTCGCTGACGCACATGTGGGCCTCCACCTCCGCCCACCTCCTTCGGGTGGCGGTGGCAGAGCGGGTGATGATTCCGACGGTCGATGGTGGGCTAGCGGCCACGGCGGCCGACAATGGGGTGGCGGCCACGACCACCACCTCCCGCCTTTGGGCCGCGGTGGCGGAGCAGGTGATGGCCACGATGGCCAGCAGTGGGGTGGCGGCCACGACGGCCACCTCCGGCCTTCGGGCTGCGGCGGCGGAGCGGGAGATGGCCCTGGCTTTTGATGCTGGTGTGGCAGCAACAGCGGCCGGCAACAGCTGCCGACAGGCAGCAGCGGCGGAGCGTGTGGTGGGTGCTCCGCGCACACCCAACAGGGACGCCACGCGCACTACACTACGTCGGACTGCACCGCCGCCGCGGTGTAGCCTCCTAGCTGGAGCTGTCCTATGATGAAGGCGGAGTGGCTGAGCGATGACGACGGACCAGTGCCATTGGCGATTGTGGAAGAAGCAGACGAGATAAGCTACAAGGAGGGACACTACAAAAAAACACATCCGTGACATTTTGGGCTAAACGAAATTTTTTTCTGTCATACTTATGACACTTCTATAACAATAATTGTGACAAAACACGGTATCACCATAGATGTGGTGGGGTCCTACTTCTATGAATAAAATTAGACAAAATGGGCTTTTCGTCCTGGGCGGGCCGGATATGCAGCTGCATGACATTCTTTGGGCCGTCCATGACAGAAAAAACCTTGGTAGAAGCGAGGGCAAGGGAAATATCGGGGTGTTCCCGATTATGGTGGGTGGTCGGGGCCGAGCGATGCGCTTTTCTCTCGTACATGCACGCGCGTGGGTGCGAAGCGTTGGGCTCTAACTGAACCCGAGCGAGGCATTGGGCTCTAACTGAACCCGAGCGAGGCGTTGGGCTCTAACTGAACCCGAGCGATTGCACTGCAGGCTACGCGTTATTGAACCAGAGCGATCGATCGATGGCTGTTAACTGAACCCGATTGAGCGATTCCTTCGCTACTGCTACTAACTGAAGCCGATCGATGCTGCCTCTGGATGAATAGTGAGCATTGCTGGGGGGTTTGGATGAATAGTTCCCGGTGGGGTGGATGAACAGGAACTCCGTGGTGTTGCCTCTGGATGAACAGGACCCCGATCGATCGAGTCGGTTGGGGCTGGATGAACAGGACCCCGTGGAGGGCTGGATGAACAGGACCACCCCGTGGAGGGCAGGATGAACAGTAGATGGTGGAGGGTTGGATGAACAGTAGCCCCTGGAGGGGTGGTTGAACAGGAGCCCGTGGAGAGGGCTGGTTGAACAGTATCTGGTGGAGTAGCACGCGGTGGAGGCTGGATGAACAGGAGCCCTTGGATGAACAGTCGCAGGTGGAGTCTGGAGGAGGTCGACAGTGGATGAACAATAGCCCGTGGAGGCTGGAGGGGGTCGACAGTGGAGATGGACAGTATCCCGTGGAGTCCCGTTTTGCGGTACGCCACATCCCTCCCGATGAATAGGACCCCTGTTTCGACCGTAGCGGTCCAACACAAGTCCGTTTCCTCCGTTTTGCGGTACGCCACACCCCTCCCAATCAATAGGATCCCCGTTCGACCGTAGGAGGTCTGTTTCCTTCGTTTTGCGGTATGCCAGACCCCTCCCGATGAACAGGATCCCGTTTCGAACGTGGCTGGTCGAACACAAGGTTGTTTCCTCCGTTCTGCGGTACACCAGGCCTCGTTTCCATCGGTTGTTCCGTCCAAGCCCTCCCGATGAACACGACGACGCATTCCGTTCCGACCTAGCCGGTTGGCTCCTCATGAACACGACGACGACGCAATTTCTCCATTCTGACCCAGCCATGTACACGAGCCCTGGCCGTACGTATGCGCGAGTAGACGTTTGAGACCCTGCCTGTATGTACGTATGTGGCCATATTTTCTTTCTTGCACACTGGCTGATGTACGCACGTGTACATGCTACGTGCGCGCCTCTACTATGACACGTGCGCACCTCTACTATGTACGTACACGTTCGCGACCAGAATGACAATGCTACGTACGCTTCGACCAGGTGGGTCCCAACTGTCAGGAACTTCCTTGCGTGCGAAGATGTAGCTGGTGGGTCCCATCAGTCAAGGGGGTGAATCGTTTTTTTTTGCCCGGACGCACTTCCTTGCGTGTGAAGATGTAGCTGGTGGGTCCCAGCAGTCAGTGGGAAACGTTTTTTCCGCGAAATACGGTGGCCCGTCCGGTGGGTCCCCGCTGTCAGGTGGAGGAATAATTATTTTGCACGTAATAAGGAGGCACTTCCTTGCTGCGGCCGTGGACCCAGCTGTCAGCCTCTCCACGTGTAGTCCACGTTCGATGGAAGCTGTTCCTTGACCATGTTGACCACGTCGCGCCGAGAGCACCAGGGCGGTGGACGACGGCGAGGCCTAGGAAGGGGACGACGCAAAGCCGGGGAAGATGCGATAGTGGAAGCCCATGCGGAGAGGAGTATGAGGGTTCACTGGTTTGGCTGCCGTGTGAGGCTACCGTCGCTGCAGGGCCTGGCCAGCGGTGGGAATAGTAGGGGCGGTGAGGCCTCCGCGGCAGCACAGCCGGCCACGGGAGGCAGGAGCATGCGGCACGACCGGTGCTGCTTTGGACGGCTGGAGCAAGAAGACCAGAGGTTGAAGAAGCACTACGGTCGTTGGATGGACATCGTACGGTCACTGGAGCTAGAATCGTTCATATTGACTAAGTTGACAAAGCACTCCGTCCCCGTCAACTTAGTAGGCCCACAAGAGCCTCCCACCAAGGTGGGTCCCGACCAGCAGAGGGAGTATTCATTTTTTTTGTGCGTAATAAGGAGGCACTTTCGGTGGGTCCGAGCTGACAGCGGGGGGAACATTTTTTTTTGTGCAATACGGTGGCCCGTCCGGTGAGTCCCAGCAGTCAGGGGGGAAACACTTTTTCGCGAAATACGGTGGCCCGTCCGGTGGGTCCCTGCTGTCAGGTGGAGGAATCATTATTTTCCACGTAATAAGGAGGCACTTCCTTGCTGCCGTCATGGACCCAGCTGTCAGCCTCTCCACGTACTGTCCACGTCCGATGGAAGCCGTTCCTTGACCACGTTGACCACGCCGCGCCGAGAGCACCAGGGCGGTGGACGACGGGGGGGGGGGCCTAGGAAGGGGACGACGCGGAGCCGGGGAAGACGCGGCAGTGGAAGCCCACTCGGAGAGGAGTATGAGGGTTCACTGGTTCGGCTGCGGTGTGAGGCTGCCGTCGCCGCAGAATAACAGGGGGTGTGGGTGAGTAGAGGGATAGCCTGGCCTGCGGTGGGAGTAGTAGGGGCGGTGAGGCCTCCGCGGCATCACAGCCGGCCACGGGAGGCAGGAGCATGCGGCACGACCGGCGCTGCTTTGGGCGGCTGGAGCAAGAAGACCAGAGGTTGAAGAAGCACTACGACCGTTGGATGGACATCGTATGGTCACTGCAACTAGAATCGTTTATATTGACTAAGTTGACAAAGCCCTTGGTACGCGTTAACTTAGTAGGCCCACAGGTCAGCCTCCGAAACGGTGCGCCCAGATGTCAGGGGGGAATCATTTTTTGGGCGGCTGAAGCAAGATATCCGAGATTGAAGAAGAAGCACGACATCCGTTGGATGGACATCCAACGGCCACAGCTGCAAGAACTGTGTGTTGTTGACAAAGCCTTGCATACGCGTCAACTTAGTTTTTTTAGAGGACGCGTCAACTTAGATGGCCCACAAGTTTGTGGCAGAGAACATATAGCCCATTTGCGATTTGTAAGAATGTACAACCCATTTTTTAATTGTAATGGAATTTACTACAGCCCATTTACAGTTTTTTAAAAGTATAACCCATTTTCTAGCTAGGACAACGTTTAATAATTTCGACCAACCGCTCAAAACAAAATTCAAAAAAAATTCCCACATTGTTATGGGATCCGAAATATTTTTATCCTAAATTTCTAGTAAGATTAAATATAATTTCAAAATAAAGTTCTATTGCGCTAAAATCCAACAAAATATTGCGCGTGCAACAAGTAATGAAATTAAAATTTTCAAATTCCAAAAATAATATATTTTTTAAACTAATTACGCGTTTGGTGCATTTTTTATAGTTACTGCCCAGTTATTATAATTGCATCCTATTTATTATTTCTTAAAGTCCACTTTCTTGTTAAGCCTAATGCATACCTCCTAGGAAAGTTTGTACCCCAGCAGGGCGGAGAATAATAAGTTGACCCGGATATTGTGTACAACTATTGGCCCAGTTGCATTGTTGATGTTGAAAAAAAAGGCATGTGTAGTACAGTACAACCTAACATGGCTACTCAGCCCACATTCAGCGACGCTGGAAAGTCCCAAACAAGGCTTCTGTATAACTTTTTGAAGTCACTGAGCTCAATTAATAACTTAAGAAAAAAGTTAGATTGCAGTGGAACCTAATTAAAAGTTGTGACGAGCAAAGAAATGATTCAACGGGTCCCACTTGTGCGTGTGTGCGTGTGTGCGCGTGTGTGTCTATGTGTGAGAGAGAGACCCATCGGTCGATGCTCGTAAATACATCTTTCAGCCATATGCATTGCTGATGCTTAGTAAAAACTTATATAGTTGACATAATCATATAGAACATCATAGCACACTGAACTTGCATTCAAAAATTTCAGGCACGCGGCACAATCAGGATGGAAGCAGTGGATCGCTACGGGTAGGGCTATGTTGAAACCAACGAACTCGTACATAACGGTTCATCCCTTGAATGTTGTGCAAAGAAAACAGACAGACAACACAATAAGTTCTGCTAGCACATTAAGTTGACGTACAGCCCTTTCTAAAAAAAGTTCAGGTACAAAATTAGAACAGGTCACAATCAAATGTACTGGCACATCAGTGCTTCACACCCATAGCTCGGATTTAACTAGTATCTGACAAGATTCAGTTGTTACCTCAAATTAGAGCACATCCAGGCAGCCAGCCTTGCCACTTCTCCCAAAGAAGCAGTGGCCTCCGCCGTGCGATGGAGTAGGCCATGTGCCATCCATCGTTCCAAGCAACACGGAGAAAGTCTGACGTTGACTCCTGTAGTGGACGTCGTCGACGGACCCTGGCACCAGCGGCGGCGGCAGGACTTCGATTGATGGATTGACCACTTCTTCGACATGCACGAACACTCGATACAGGTACATCCCTAACATGGTCCGTGGCGGCCTTGGTCGCGACGAATAGTACAACCCCGGTTCCTGCACCGGTATCTCAACACCAATCACCTTCAGTATGGTGGACGACTTGTTAATCCATGCCATAACCGGCAGAGCCCAGCTGTCTGGAGGAACAAACATACTTACGAGCTCACCTCCAAGGTCGTTGATAAGCTCATTCATGGACTCGTTGTTCCAAGCACGTCGAGGCATGCCGTGGAAGGTAAGCTTTCTTAAAAACTCAAGCTCATAGGGCACCGAGCCCCATCCTGGGTGCCACCGATCAAAGCTCACCAGCGCGCCATTGCAGAACAAACATCGGGAAGATTCGAACACACGACTGCAGTTGAAAGTTGTCCGGAACCTGACGAAGAAATCAGCCGGTGGCGGACAGACTTCGACGAGCAAGTCACTTATTTGGATGTCGTGCGCAATGCCAAGAGCTTTGACAAGGTCGTCTGGCGAGATGGGAGGTCGGTCGCCGTTGATGGTTACCATCGGCACTTTGCCGGCAAACTGGTCATCAAGCGCCGCAATGCCACTGTTGGGCGACAGCACGCAACGACCGAAGGCAGGACGGACCTTAGGATCTCTGGCTCGGGAGATCCGCGTTGACCGGCGACATGATAGTGAGCTTGAGTACAGGGAGTACAGGAGGGGGATTTGGGGGAACTGGAGTAGGAATTGAGATTCCAGAGGTGGGGGAGGGCGGGAGATTGGGGATGAAAAGGTAGCTTGAATTTTGAACACGCGCCAATATGCTCTCGGTGCGCAAGCGCACGAAAACACCGGTGGCACCCACATGTCGGCCTAAGAGTCCTTATTCTTTCCCTTTTGGAGAGCCCGGCCTTTTTTGAGGATCTTTTGAGAGCTCGGCCTGAGAGTCATAATTGACATGTTTGGCATTGCGTTACCACTCGACCCATATTCAACGACACCTCACTGGCTCAAACAAGTGTACATCATCGAAAAGACATTGAGCTCAAATTATATAACTTGAAAAAAGCAGATACACTCTGAACACTGGAGAATGGTGATGCCCTCATTTAGCCCACCAGTAGTTCGAGACAATAAATAGTTCTAAACAATGACATATACAACATTCAAATGCTGACTAGTGACTACTACTGACATAAACAGCAAGACATGATAGTTCATAAGAAGTCTTGCTACAGCACCAAAACGCACCCATCTGCAGCGCTCAGACTCTCGTGATCCAGACGAGAATGACATTCTAAACAGAGGCAACTATTACATAGTAAGAGTGACATAGACGAGGATGACGAAATGACAAGGAATGTGCATAACAAAAGAAAGAACTGCCCATCCAGAACAAGCAGCAAATACAACAAAGTCATTCGAAGAGATGATCCAACGCCATCATAATTTGCAGCCCCGCTTCAGCGACCAATGATCTGGAGAGACCAGTACTCCACCCTTTCGACGCAACAGCCCAATTACCTATCAACCTGAAGGCTTGAACCACATCACTGCCTGTCGGCATTAAGACATCCAAGGATCAAGTTAATCCGGATGCCTTTGTCATTCTCACCTTCTTTTGGCTGCAGGCTGTATCGTTGACAATCAGGGGAGTTTGCTCCCGAACTCCTAGGGCTCGCCGTGTAGACACAGTTTTCCATAGCAAACAGAGCCTCTCTGCTGTCAAGGTCCTTGCCAATGGTGATCTCCTGGTTAATCGGAAAATTGAGTCCGAGAAACAGAGAGTGTGAACCAAGGCTGTTTACACGCCTCCAACTAAAAAATCCTGAAGTCCCCAACAAGCTGGTATCCTGCTCATAGACGTAACAGCCACTGTCTGGATACTCACGTATTTCACGGTGCTTGTATACAGTGGGGGTTTTGCAATATAAATTTTCTGGCTCATGTGTCCGAATGATCATTAGTTTTTTGCCGTCGTCTGATCGAGCGAGGAACCAGTTGTGCTTCCTTGTTTTTGGCAAAGGTGGTGTGATTATAAAGGGCAGTAACTATAGGGACACTGCATCATATCAAAAAGGACAGGCATTGTTAATGTAAGATCTGCATTGTTCAGAGTATGAGTAGGATAATGCAAGAAACAACATTGATATGTCACTGTTGGAACTAGGAGGAAAATAAAGGGAAATGTACACTGGGTTCGAAAATATAGAAGTCCCATGCATGGTTATACTCATGTTATCTCGCAATAGATTCTTCATAGAAAACTACCATGTCATGCATGTTATGGAATCATGTTCTATCCTCACAAACAAATTCTTCAAGGTAACTAACAGACCATGCATTGTTATATACTCGTGTTCTGTGGGCAAAATTTTTGTGAGGATATTATTCTAGCCATTGATTGCTGAAGGGCGAATATAGGTATGTACACATGGTAAGCATTACAGGATTTCACTACTTCCAAATATAGAGTTCTCCATATGCACATTTATTTCCCTAATGTATGGTTAGATGAAACCAACAATGTGGTGCATGTTTCTACATCATGAAAATGAGGAAACCGGCATGGCCATTGATACACACTCATATTTAGTAGTAGTATATAGATTACTGTAAAATAAGGAGAATATCCATATATTCCTAACCGTTTGATTATTCAGGGGTACAAATTGGCTGTAATGACATGATCACAATCGCATGAATTAACTCATTCCAAATATAGCTGATTTCCGGTGTCTCTAATACATTGCCATAGTTCTACTCAAATTTTGCTCAAACAGGGATATGCCAATCATCACAAAAAGTTCAAACAGTGTTATGGCGTCATCATTAACATGAGATGGGAACAACTTACACGTGTCGTCCCAGCAGTACGTGGTGCCATCTGCTTTGTCGATCGCGTAGATGATGCCATTGTGTTCAATAGCATCACAGAAGTGTGTATCAACTTTGACGATGATCCACTGCGAGCTGAGTTGTCTCCAGCTAAAGAAGGCACCGGCGTAAAGATAGGCGAGTCCACGGTCGAACAAGGCAATTAGCTTGAAGTCTGCGTAATTCGCATGTCAGTGGGCACTTGGCAGATTACAATCTTCTGCAAAACAAGGTCCCTCCAACTGACGTGGTAATCTAGATGACTAGGACCGCGATGGTAAAACTCTTTATAATCCAACGGAGGAAGGATAATCTCATGGGAGGTCTGGAAGTTCATGAGCACCAACTTTTTACCGTCTTCTCTAAAGGCAGCCATCCAGTGGGAGTTCATGCCGACCCGGTACATACCTGCCAAGAAGTTTAGGGCGATGGTGATCAGATCGAAGTCGAGGGAAATGATGTATGATGACTCACTACATACCTGCAAAGAAGTTTCGGGTAATGGAGATCGGATCAAAGTCGAGGGGCATCATGTACGCCTCCGTATCATGGTGAGCCAATCTCGCAAGACCAAATAGCAGCAAGCAGGGTGTCTTGAAAAGCTTTGGCCTCGCTTCGATGATGGCCGTGTGCATGCCCCTCGAGCATGCAGCTAGCCGCAGGGCGCTCAATATATCCATACACGAACAACAGAGGTCGAGGACGTCACTGGGGAGATTGCTCCAATCGCAGCTCATATGGATCCTGCACGATTCGCGTTTGTCCATGGTGGAGTTTAGAAGGTGGGGTTTTGGTGGGCTTGATTTACAGGGGAGAAGGCTGTCGGTGCTGGAGAGGCTAGCGAGGGAATAGTGGTACTGGTGGAGGAGAGCGTGGCGAGGGTATGCATGGGCATAGTGAGATAATGAAGAGTGACCTCAGGATCTCCGGCGAGACGGAGATGGAGATGGAGTGGTGCTAGGGGAGAGGGAGACGAGGCGAGGCATGCTATACAGCGGTGGTGACAGTGACTGCACAGTGCACATGGTGAGGCTGACTTTGGTAACCAGGACACGCCGCCTGGACTGGTGTCACCTCGGGCGCAGGGTCTTGTCATTTCACTATGAGGACCGGATGAATAATAGTATTTTGACCATCAAGTGTACCACAGTTGTACTACTAGTAGTAGTAGGAGTAGTAGGAACATGAGTACACTCCCGTGCTAGCATGCCTTTGGGTTCACTTCATCCTCCAGCTATCATCCATATTGCGAGCAGAACCAAATTCTCGTGCATGCAGAAGCGCGAAGAACGACTTTTCTTTTTTGAGGATAACCGCATATTCCTTAACCATAGTAGGAACATGAGTAGTACTCCCTCCAGTCCTCTTTTGTCTGCACATAACTTTTTCAGTATTTCTCTAATTAGTTTGCGTATATACCCTTTTGCATGCGCCCATTTCCCTCCATGCCCCGCATTCACAGCATTAATTAGCGTACGCATGAGCAGCTGCAGCCAGACTCCAGCCAATAAACTGCAGCATACGAGTGGGTCATTCTGTGACCGTGGGAGAGAGAAAAGGCAACTAAAGAGCCCGTCCAATCCATTGCATGCAGCAGTCAAACCACCGCAGCTCTCCTCATGCATGTGCATAACTTCTCCCATTTACTTCTCCATCGGGAACCGATTTTCCTCGGCTTTTTCACTACTCCTTGATCTTCATTTGCATCCAAACCACACTGCATTCACATTGTTTTAACCTCTTCACATCCTCCTGGAGTAATTCCGAAGCCCCTATAAATAATCATATTCTTTAGTTAGACTAGACATCTAATCCTAATTCTCCAAACCATAGCCCTCCGGTCCAGTGGTTCCAAATGGCGAAAGAGATCGAGATGCAGGTTTTTAGCGTCCAACATGTCCTCATCGAAGGCTCGTTGAGCATAGTTTCCACAGTCACCAACCACCCAAGGGTTGTTCGGAAGTGGATCAACAATGTATCCAACTCCCTCCAAAAGGTGGAGATGAATGTCATCGGTCTCGAAGCAGAGTACACGGAGCGTGCCACTGGGAAGATCCAACGCGCCGCTGTCCCTCAGTTGTGCCTCGAAGATGATGTTTTGGTGTACCACATCATACACGCGCCCTCCATACCAGGTGAGCTTCACGATTTCTCGTCTCAGGAGGACATATACTTCTGTGGGGCAGCCATCGCAGGGGACAAACAGAAGTTGGAGCCGTACAACCTTGATTTGAAAAGCATCGCTGACCTACAAACCAGAATAAAATTCTTGTAGAAGATTGTGATAAACCGACACCATCCCTATTCGACGTAGCAAATTTTGTGCTTGGAACAAATCTTTAGAAGGGTGACGAGACGCTGGCATTAAGGTCATCTGGATGGGAGAATTATCCCTTGACGTACGAGCGGATAAAATATGCTGCCCTCGATGCCCGTGTGAGTTTCGAGATAGCTGCAAGGTCCAGAGAGCTTGTTGCAAAGCCGTCTCCCACAGAAAATGAGAAGAAGAAGAAGAAGAAGAAGAAGAAGAAGAAGAAGAAGAAGAAGAAGAAGAAGAAGAAGAAGAAGAAGAAGAAGAAGAAGAAGAAGAAGAAGAAGAAGAAGAAGAAGAAGAAGAAGAAGAAGAAGAAGAAGAAGAAGAAGAAGAAGAAGAAGATGTTGCACCAGCAGCAGGGCATTATGGATGGATGAACTATTTCCTCTCTTGTAAAAAAATATTCCCTCTCTATGTATATTGATATAGATTGACTATTTCGATGTTGTGCATGTCTTTGGAACAAGTAGTAGCGTGGGTACGCTTGACTATAAGGAACTATTTATCCGCCTAGCTTTCTCTACTACTCCTTCGGTCCTTCCAGTGATCGGTATGCAATGCATGTGTTCGTAGACATGACAACTTGTCCATGGAAGTTCAACGACGGTGACCATCACGTTTCATATAGTGCCACTCGTGATTCCCACGACGCCGCTCCAACCCACGGCACCACGTCCCCCGACGTGCGCCTCACCCCTCTCGGCCGCACCGCCCCTCTGCCTTTGTGTGCATGACATGTGGGCCACCTTAAATGCGGCGAGCATCAAGTTTCTACCATAGCCACCCACGACACCGCATGAACCCATGACACCACACGTCCCCGACCTGCGGCTCACCCCTCTCGGCCCCACCGGCCCTCTAAATTTGAATTTGAAACTTATAAAATGAAAAGATTCAAAACAAATAAACTGGGAGAGAGGGAGTATATTGTAGGATGTGTCCCATACGAAACAAGTCCCCTGGTTTGTCACCATGGAACATCAAGATGCATTTGTATGAGTAGTTTATCTTGGAAAAGGATGAACAAGGGAAGGCCTCTGGAGATAGAGATAGACACTACTACTACCAATGTGTTGGCCGGTGTGTTGCAATGGATCCGAAGTAGTAGAATAATACTTGTTCACATGCTTGAAATATAAACACTCTAGTTTTGATATACATGTGTTAGTAGACATGACAGCTTGTCCATGGAAGTTGAACCACGGCGACCATCATGTTTCTTGTTTCTACCACTGCCACACCCACACGCGATTCCCACGATGCCGCTCCAACCCTACCTGTAAACACGACGTCCCCCGACATGGACATGGATCCTCTGACATGGCTATCACTGCCTTACCCTGCCTTTCCTTCGCTAACTGGTGGGACCCACACTTGAGGGTCCCACATGTCAGTGATAGAATGGTAGGATTGTTCACGTCAGGGGATCCTCATCCTCCCGACGTGCGCCTCATCCCTCTCGGCTCCACCGCTCCTCTGCCTTTGTGTGGATGACATGCGGGCCAGCTGAACTGCGGCAACCGTCAACTTTCTACCACAGCCACACAAGATTGGACGCGGTTTGCCTGCTCCGCTGTTGTGCTCCAATCCGTGCTCCCGCACCATCAAATTTTCATCCAGCGGCTATGACACATTTCCTCCCGGGCATCAATCCTCAGCTGGAGTACTTTTGTACTACAGGTAGTACCCGCCAGTGTGGCCATCTACACCTCATAACGCCCCGACGCCCAGCTGTGGAACCCTCGCCACGGCCATGCCACTACCGGCCAGTTCATCTCGAACGAGTGAGTCGCGAACCACACCACCACCATGAGAATGACATGTTCCAGCCGCATTTAAGGTCCGCATGTCATTGACTCATAGGCCGGGCACTAAGCCACTAAAGTTCGGTCCCGTGGGCCCCGAGAGGAAAATGTAACTCCTGCGGCAGGCCTTGTGGTGCTCTCGCAGTACGAGCTCGTGCCAAACCCGGAATTTGTTTCTTACTACTACCAACTACTAGTAAGGTACACGTGCATTGCACGCATGAGATTCTGGTGGTTTGTGCATTATGCTTCTACATGTGGAGTCTTCTAGATTCTACATGTGGCAAAATTTGGTGGAATGTAGATGATATCCAACGGCCAGTAGTGCTCGGATTTGCCATCTTTGTACTGTCGGATTGGCTTCATCCAACGACCAACTTTCAAAGTTATGGTTTTATTTGCAGCCTAAGGTTGCCATGCCTAAGCTTAGGTGTGCCACAAGTGTGTTTGGTTGCGTTCTCGTCTCATCATAGTTATTCCCTCTTCATGCATGCTCAACTCAACACCCCTCTTCATGTATGCTCTCTTCATGCATGCTTCTAGTGTATTTGTGCTAATATAGTGTGGACTCATGCACCCTCCATACACTCTACCAAACACCCAAAAGTGGGTCGAGAAGGGAACTCTTGGGATCATGCACCCTTCATACACCCTACCAAACACACCAGACATGTGTTTGGTTCATTGCTACACTTGTGGCTTGCCACACTTTTCTAGCTACATGGTCCACATGTGATAGACTCAACTTCTTGCCAAATCTTGCCACACTTGTGGTGGCCATTTTGTTAGCCACATTTTTTGTGGCAGACACACTTTGCCTAAGCTTAGTTGTGGCAAAGTTAGTCATGAATGAAGTTCAACCATGGAGTCTTCTAGATTCTACGTGTGGCAGAATCTGGTGGAATGTAGATGATATCCAACGGCCAGTAGTGCTTGGATTTGCCATCTTTGTACCGTCAGATTGGCTTCATCCAACGACCAACTTTAAAAATTATTCACACACTATATAGGGGGTATAGATATAGATGTGCCGGCCCATTGCAATGGGTCCAAAGTATATTTGTTTAGTGGAGTGCACTCTAAACACATTATCTATTTATTTTTCTCTAACCTTTCGTAGTCATGCAACCAAGCCACATAAGCTTCATGGGTGCCCCCCACATCATATTATTCATACTCCCTCCGTTCCATAATGTAGTGCTTATAGATTTTTTAAAAAGTCAAACCTCACAAACTTTGACCAAGTTTGTGGAGTAAAATATTTACATCTGGAGTGCGAAACATATATCACTAGATTCATCATAAGATGTAGTTTCACATTATATATTTTTGGTATTGTAAATATAAATATTTTTCTCTATAAACTTGGTCAAAGTTTGTAAAGTTTGACTTCTCAAAAAATCTATATGCACTACATTATGGAACAGAGGGAGTACTACGTTGACTGAAAAAAAGATAAATCACCCAAAACAAGATCTTCCCATTTTTTGTTCCTACAATGCTGTGCCGTGCATGTACCTACTAGTTGTATAGTGGTAGTACTAGTTGTATCGTACTACAAACTTGGTACTAGTAGGAGTAGAGTAGTACGGAATGCTCCTACTCTATCAACGATACCCATTCGACACCAAATTTCTTGGCTTCCGTGCTACAGCTAGATCTTCCCCTCGTTTCTATTTTCCAACCCGGTGGCGGGCGGGGTGCGGTTTACCAATAGTCGGTTTGCTCAACGGCAGTCCCACATGAAAGTGAAAATGCTAGGCAACACGCCTTCCCTAAGCTATGTGTCATGTCGGACGGGCTGTGGAGTACTCCTGATTCCCGGGCGTGTGTGTGGGGAGTGCGACGCGAACACGGCAGGCCTTTTCCTTTTACTAGCAATGTGCCCGTGCATTGCGACGGATCCAAAGTAGTAGAATAGTAGTACTTGTTCACAAACTTGAAAGAAATCACTCTTGTTTTGAGATGCAGATCTAATGGTCAGAAACGACGGATGGCAGACACACCACCATCACTGACTGAGTCTTTTATAGGAGTATATATTTCTCAGGCTATTTTGATGAGGTGAGGGAGGGATGTGGTTGCTTTCAAGATAATAAGGGGTTTTCTGCAAATTAGAGCAGAGAAGTGGGCTATTGTTGCAAAAATACCACAACTTACCTCACGGCCATTAGATGCAGATCTAATGGTCAGAAACGACGGATGGCAGATACACCACCATCACCAACTGAGTCTTTTATAGGAGTAGGAGTAGAGAAACATGTATAAATTGTAACATTTTGGTTCTGCTCCTTGGCACGATCGATAGATAGAAATAACGATTAGAAACGCTAGGGCGGGGCTATTTCCTCCAGATAAGCATGGTACGTAGTAGCTAGGTTGGCGCATCGTCGGTTTGGTCACACGCGGTCCGACATGTTCTAGTGTTTCTAGCAAGATGCCCGCGCGTTGCACGAAGTTGATGGAAAAGGTAAGCACAACTTATAAATTGACGGATTGAGTACTAGTTACAGTGATGCATATAATTAAGCAAAGGGATCGCACATGTCGGTATTGACTGGAACGAGAATGCAACAACACAATAAGAATTAAGGCCACGATGATGATGCAATCGCAGTGGTGGTTACAGAAGGCAAGAAGAAAGATGCATCCATCAACGTACGACCTCCTCCTCCTCAACTTAGTGCGCCGGGCCATCAACCGACGGCTAAGGAGCGGCGGCTTTTGTGGCGAGGTCGAGGTGCTTCTCAACAAAGGCATCCAAGGCTTCCAGTCGGTTGAGGAAGGACAACGTCATAGCGTCCTCACTGGCCTTGTAGATACCTATGTACACGATTTGCTCGTACACGTGGATGTGTAGGTCGACGAATTCTTGCAGGGCGAGGCACCTCGCGGCGAGCACGACCTCCAGGTGGACATTCTTCGTGGCATTGGCGGGCAGTCGCAGGGCCACCAGTGCTTGAAAGAGGTTCCGCCATGGAGGCCGATTAGGGTGGCAGGCAATGAGGAGCCCGGGCACGCGGGCTGGAGGAGTACGGCAATGTCATCCGCGAGCTTCTTGAGGACGGTGAACTTGTTGGTGGTGGCAACGATCATCTGGTCCAACTGAGAGTCGTAGTTGGCATCGACGGCGGCCATCCACCAGCCGGTCTCCAACACCGTTTGGAGACGATCCTCGGCGCCATGCCGCAGGCCGACGTCGTGGACCATCTGGCACAGCCACTGGCCGCTCGCGTGCATCGCCCCCATGGGTCTGGAGTGAGCTCTTTTGTGCTTAGTGTAGGTGCTTAGGCAAATGCTTAGGTGCGTACGATGTGGTAGATGCATTGAAATGGAGGAGCGCCTTTATATGAGGGCAAACTGTGTTGCATTCACATTGTGCAGCCTCTTTTCCTGGTCCTCCTCCCATTACTTCCCTCATGCATTAATTGAAGGAGGATGCATTGGCCGTTCAACATTTCGGGAACCGCTACTCCCTCCCTCGTCTGCATTAAAGTCGTACCGGGAACTGCGCCGCCCGCTGTCAAATCGAATAGTACTGCGCCGCCCGCTGCACGCCCGGCTGAACACGCCTCCTCGCCTCCATCAAACCCCTCCGTTAAACCCGCATGCAAACCGAGAAACCTACTTCGGCCACACGTCCGTTCATGAGCGGGCCGGAATTAAACACAACACCGGCCGAGCTACTCCTGTCCGCCCTCAGTTTAAACGAGGCCAGACACCGGCCAAGCTCCTGCCGTTCGCCCTCTATTTACACGAGGCCAGACAGACAGCGGGCAAGAATCGCACCCCTCCTCCGCTCCCCCATCTCCTCCTTCACCATTTTCTCTACTCTTCTGATGGCTTCCGAGGAGCCGTTCTCTAGCATATTACTCGGCTGGGTGGCCCACTGAGCCCTCCGGATATGGGCGAGGCCGCTCGGTGCTTCACCAACCTTGCTTGGCCCGACGGAGCCAGTTGCCGCCCCAAGCAGGCGCGTGGTTCAACAACTCGCCGCTCCAGTTCAGATCGATGAGGAGTGGTGAGTTGCTCCACGCCGGCACGGCAGCGAGCGCACTGGTACGAGCGTCGTCGCTGCCGCGTCATACTACGCCACCAGTGTCTGTGGTGCCGCGCCTCCCGTGTCTGTGGGCGCGCCTCCCGTGCCTGTGGTGGCGCCATGCAGGCAGAGACAGAAGCCAGGTGCGTGGAGAGCGACGAGTCGGTGGCCAGCTTCTCCATGTCCGCCGCCATCATCGAGGAGAAGTAGAACACGGGAGGCCACCGCCGAGGCGACGACTGCGCATTTAGGTGGTTTCTTTGCTTCTTCGTCTCTTCCGAGGACCTTCGTCAACCCCGCAAAGTGTCTGCCGGACATGAGGAAGACAAAGGGATCCGCGGGTGGCCATTTAGATTATGTACTCCCTCTCCAGCTGGCGGAATTTTTTTGTTCTGAGAATGGATAAATTGTATGTATCTATAACTAAAATAAGTCTAGATACATCCACTTCTAGGACAAGTATTTCCGGACGGAGGGAGTATTAATTATACCAAGAGAGCCGGATTGGCAGCGCTTAGTTCATGTAAATGTAATGAAATCCATCATGTTTATATGAAGATCTGGCTTTTTTATACGAAATCCTTCATGCTTATATGAAATCATTCCGTGTTTGCACGAGTTTCATCTAGTTGGTTAGAGTTGTGAAAATGTATGTCGCTGGCGTTTGATATCGTCCTCCGCGGAAGGAAGCGGGAGGAAATTTGGCGGATGCCATTGGAGATGCTCTTATGCTGGAAATAATAGAGTGACATCCAATCCATTTGAGTTAATTGCGTGTATGATTGTCCCTCTATAAAAATTTAATTGCATGTACAGTGTACACGTGACTTGCAACGTGGCTACAGCTTCGTACAGAAAGTTAAAAAGAAACAAGTCCATCCTTAATATTGTATTCTAAGTACTCTGTGGGTTCCACTGTCAGTACAGTAGCGAAAGAAGTATATATTAAATAAGTAATATATAATATAAAAATCTAAAGTGAAAGACAGAATTCGAACTCATGTCATTGCGTTGCGAGCATCCGGGGCTAACCAGTCCAGCACATTTTTGTTGTAGACCATGCTGGAGATATATCGCCATGTCTACTCTTATACTCCATCTGTTTCTAAATATTTGTCTTTTTCAGATTTCAAATGGACTACCACATACGGATGTGTATATAGACATATTTTAGAGTGTAGATTCACTCATTTTGCTCCATATGTAGTCACTTGTTGAAATCTCTAAAAAGACAAATATTTAGGAACGGAGGGAGTAGAAAACAGAGTTGGTGATGATGGTGTGCGTGCCATCTAGCAATATAGGCCGTCGGATTTATATCTAACGGATAGGAAGAAAACTATGGCAATTTTGCAAAAATATACCCACACCCCTCTCTGCGTTCACAAATACGGCCTTCCCTCATTCATCCTTTTCTCTCACAAGATAAACTACTCATACAAATGCATCTTGATGTTCTGTGCAACACACGGGCATCTAGCTAGTTTCTTTTAAAATAGTTACTGCGATAATTGGGTTGAAGTGATATATTTTATGTGTGCCCCGAATGATTTCAGATTCACTAGTAGTAACAAAGAAAAGGTTGCCTTGTCAATTAAGAGAAAACAGGGTGAAAACTATCACATGAGGCCGGTAAAAACGAGGCACACTGGGTTTAGCGTCATCGTCACTACAGTTGTGCGCGCGCGAGAAGTCTACATATCGAGGGGGCTACTTAGCGAGGCACAGAGACACAATGTTCGAGAGAGAAACCAATTGACATATTATGATTAGATCGAGTTGTCACCCTTCTGCTATCATTGTTGGGGTGGGGGGAGGGGGAGGGAGCGAAAGACGTATCGAGAATGTGCGCGGTAGGCACAGAGGCACAACTAGCAAGTGTGTGTATGTGTTTGAAAGAGGAGTAGATAGATTACTATCAAGATCGAGGTGCCGCCCTACTCCTTCGGTGTCGGGTAGTGTGTGTGCGTGTGTGTGTGTGTTTGAGAGAGAAGCCAGTTGATAGATTAGTATCAAGATCGAGGTGTCACCCTACTCCTTCGGTGTTGGGAAGTGTGTGTGTGTGTGGTTGTGTGGGTGTGGGTGTGTGTGTCGGGGGGCAGTGACACTTACATATCCCAACTCTTATAAAAAACAGAGTTGGTGATGATGGTGTTCCTGCCATCCTGCAATATAGGCCATCCGATTTATACCCGATGGATAGGAAGGAAACTATGGAAATTTTGCAGAAAGATACCCACACCCCTCTCCGCATTTGCAAATAAGGCATTCCCTCATTCATCCTTTTCTCCCACAAGATAAACTACTCATACAAATGCATCTTGATGTTCGGTGCAACGCATGGGCATCTTGCTAGTAGGGAGAAGGAGTTTGTGTGACACATATCTGGCTATATTAAGGGATAGGTAGATAGCATTTGTGCGAGACATACTTAAAGCATCATGAAGATAAAAAAAATTGTGTGCATGCAAGTGCCGGAAAAAATGAAGCGAGAAACAATGTGTGTGTGTGCGCGTGCGTGTGTGTGTGAGAGAGAGAGGGGGGGAGAGAGCGAAATCTCAAAACAAAAGGTGCTCTGCTGGAATCCCATTATATGTATTCATATGGTTCCGAAACTCGAGTTAACCTTAGGCATATGTGTGAGAGACATTATTATACTTTGAGACATTAGTGGTTGTGGGTGGGCGGAATTAAAGGGGTGGGCATGTTCGATGGAGAGAGTGTGTGTTTCTGTGTGAGAGACTTGTAGGATGGAGTAGAAAGACGAATTCTAACCTTGACAGAGGGAGAGAAATACACGAAGTGCGCGTGTGTGATTTCGATGCCCATAGGGAAATGAGATATGTATGCGTGTGAGAGAGATTGCACAATTCATTCACGTATCACTATCTACGATCGTGGACATGCATCGCTTGAACATAAATCAATATCTACTTCGTATCGTGGCCAAAGGTATAATATTGATTCAACGCTATAAAGATTGGACACTCACGTATCACTTTTTTCTATTTAAATAAACCTTTTCAGTTGTGCATGCCAAAGTTACAGTGATGTTTCTTCAAACAACCAATGTAGCTATCATGTACATGCACCATTGTTACTCTTGCATTCAAAATCATTAGTCTTGGATGATTTAAGGTTCTATTATGAAGTAATATATGTAATATTCATATATGAATTCAATGGGTACGCAATTTATGAAATGGAGGCTATGTAATCATATGAGATGACACTTTTAAGTAGCGGACTTCAATGTGCATTTCTTTTTGTGCGCCTCTACACTAAGACATCAATGCATTATGTTTAAAGTAAATAATCAATTGCACTAAATTATCTATTTACACGAGAAATACATAGGCTGAGCATTTGATCCCTTTTTTGTGAACGCGCCACTACACCCATACGATTGGCCGCGCTCGTGTGAACGTCCAAGTTATCGGCGCATCATCCCGAGTTACTGTCTTTTTTTCTAGGGTGGACTTCACACCAGTTATTAACTACTGACGCGTGCCCCGTGTACACAGTCTCGCATGACCTTCCCGCTAGCACGGTCCAAAATTAGTTGAAACTGGATACAAACGATCCCGCGAGCGGCAAAATCTCCTGCCTCCTTCTAAAATTTCCGCCACCTTAGTCTTTAGCATGCGAAATTCCCCTTTTGTCCTTGGTGCATGAAAACCAACAGTTACAATACCGCCCTCATCTACATAATAGGTCAGGGCTGCTTTGGTAACTTCCGGTTACCCCACTACGCGGCACCCCCATTTCCTCTCCCCTCCCGCAAAAACGACTAACTCCACAGCACCAGAGCATCTCACATCACGCCGTCCGTACTTCACCGGCCTTTCTCCCCTCCCCTCTCGAAACCCTAGACTGCTCATCCACCGGCGTACCAAAGCCCATTCATTGCCAGCGGCGTCCACCTCGCTGAATCTGCTTCTGCGGCCGCATCTAACCCTCCCAGCTCCCCTAGAAACAAGTAGACTGCTCATCCACCACTGTACCACAGCCCATTTAGTGTCGGCCTTGTCCACGGCGCCGGATCTGCTTCGCCGGTACTCTCGTCAACCGTAGTGCATTTGCA